>NC_079897.1:12473454-12663063 GCF_024868665.1 Triplophysa rosa | reverse complement strand
GAAAATAAATAAATGTAGGAATAAATACATATATACATGAATAAATGTGGAAATAAATAAAAGTGGAAATAAATAATTGTATAAATAAATAAATGAAAAAATAAATAAACGTGGAAAAATATATAATTACACATAAATAAGGAAATAAAAGCACAAATACTCATTTATTTGTGCTTTTTTACATTTCTTCATGGATTTATTTTTGTATTTATTTATTTTTAATATTGTCAATTTTGGCATTCCATAGCTCTATGCATGCGCGACTTCCGCGTTTCATGGGAAGAACCCTATAGGCAGTTTCCGGTTGGGGAGACTTAAAGCAGAGAGAAATGGAAAAATGAGAAAATAGTTACATTTAGCAGATGCTGTACATTGCAGCACATTAAAATAGTCATGAACTAAATTACGACTAAAAGACCTAGACTAACATTATAAGATGACCACTGAGAAAAATTTTAAAATACATGACATGACACCTTTGAGAAGGGGCATGTAATGCCTTTATCCACCTGTGATGAATACAACTAATACTGTTTGATGTTTCTACATCCTCTTCTGTGTATGCTTTATATCACAATTCATCAAAACAGAGACATGTAGTAGACACATCCAACAGATCATGACATGACGTCAGCTGTAAAAATATATATTCCATCCTTTCAGGAATATACGCAACTAACTGTTTCTCCAGAAATCTGTCATGCCACCGTTATGTGTTCCAGGCCTTTTATAACACGTCTGCCACATGGCTCACAGCACAAAGACTGGTCAGCCACAGTCAGGTGTGTTTGTTCATGACTGGAGCGAATGCAATCCCTTTTAAGATCATTTTCAATAGGAAGGTTATGTGTCAATGTAAAGGCAATTGTAAAAAATATTTTCTTCCAAATAATACCTGTGTGCAACAGGCATGTGTCAAAATAAAAACGAATTGAATTTTCTTGTCTAAATTTGATTTGTCTGTACGAGTCACTCTGCTTCATCGCTTTAGTATATATTTGCAGTCTCAGTTAGCATCTGATGCTTTACGCTATTTTAACCTCTAATGATTGAAGAAACTCTTATCAGATCTTATCAACTGATGTCCTGTATATTTTAATAATAGTGTGCAAATGGCCTCGTAAGTACAGTACTGTATGTATGATGACAATGCAGTATTTATAAAACTTTTAAAGTCACCATGAAACGGAAGTTGCGATTGACTTCTATTCCGTAACATGAGGTATATCCAAGTGAAACGGCTTCTGAAATTAGAAAAAATGTAGGGCGGGGCTTTATTTTGCCCTTCCCTTTTTGATTGGTTTGTTGTAAGTTGGACCTAGAGGAGAGGGCTAAAAATGCCTGGGCCCGGTTGCATAAAGCACCTTAAGTGTAATTTTCCCTTAAGTATACCTTAAGTTTTACTTAAGTTATTCTCCTATTGTCTTTGGTAAAGGAAAATCACCCCTTAAGTGTCATAGTTAAGGGAAAAACTTAAGGTGCTTTATGCAACCGGGCCCTGGCCATTGGACAGTGAGTATAGTCCTACCTCTTTTTTGTTGCTGACGTCATGTGGTGAAGAGTTGTTGTTCAGAGGGGGAGAGGAGCTTAATGTTTTTGACTAAAGATTACAAGTGCAAATCAATTTTGAAAAAATAATGCTGTGCATGGATGAATCATTTATACACTGCAACACTGTGTGAAACACTTAGAATTTCCCTGTTTGATTTCATGACTTTAATCACAGATAAGAAAACATTTCCTTGCAGAACAAGAACAAAATAACAGTTTAAAAGTGATTAACTCTTTCCCTGCCATTGACGATCTCGTGGTTTAAAAATCAAGGGTTCCCTGCCGAAGACAAGTTATTACGGCAATTGGTGTTTGTACTGTTGTACAGCAGGTGGTGCTGTTACACACATTTGGAAAAAGTACAGAATCTCTGAATCTAGAACGTATATATTTTATCTGTTTTTTGGGTAAATATTTTATCTGTTTTTAATCATTGTTCTGAGTCTAATCTGGGCGGAGTCTTTGACAAAAAATGCTAATTATCTCAGCTGTTTAATCAAAGTGATGCATTTTTGTAGAAACCTACACACATTTAAGAGGTGATAAAAAAGAAATGAAGATAGAAGAGTATGGTTTCTTTTGTTTGAAAGCAGAAACGATGTTCTTTTATTTGATATACTGTATTGTTTGTCCATATTCATTACAGAAAATGTTCTGTGAGCCATCAAAGTTTAGTGAAAATGTTAAAAAACGCTGGCAACTTTTAAAAGAAAGAGTTAAAGTGTGGTGGACGTTCATTTTTGTTCTCTTTCGGGTTAAAGTTGTTGGAATCATTTGAACATTTTTCTACACAGTATGATTCTCAGCGCTCCAAAGCCACTCGGTGGTAAATGCTTGATGTTTGTGTCCGGTTACTGCAAATGCTGATAACACCTTCCTTTCCTGTAATAGCAGTAATTGTATGGGTCTCGTTCGTATTTGAACACATTTTTGTTGTTTCTCGTCGTGGAGCCTGTCAGAACTGTTAGGGCTGCACTGTTTGGCACAGTATGTGCTGTATCTCAATGCTTTTATCTGTGTGTTACAGATGACGCCCAAGTCCAAGAGGAAGAGCATTCACAGTCGAATGCTGAGGCCGGTCTCCAGAGCGTTTGGTGAGTTGCATTGTGTCTCAGTAGTACAGCAATTTAATATTTCACTGTAGATCCTTTGTCATGCATGATGCACTTTTCTATTGAAATATGTGACTTCATTAGGGGCGATTCACATTTCGCGTCTAAAACCGTACGGAAACACGAGCTGCATGTGCGGCATTCTGAAAAGTTTAACTATTTTCATCTCGATGCAGCGCCGACGCGCCTAGAAAACAGGAGCGTCGCACCGCATGCGCATCCCGACCACGTCGCTCCCTATTTGTGTGCGCCTGCCGTATGTCTACATTTGAAATAACGAACTTGCGTGTGCAAAAGACGCAAAATGTGAATCACACCTTAGATGGTTCACACACTGATCAGATCAAATGTATTGTTGTTTTTTGTTTATCTTTTACTTTCTATTTCTATATGCACTGGCCATTTGTTTTGTCAATATTTAATATAGGGAATGTACAAGAACCCTCTAGGTTAAGAATACAAAAGAGATCTGTATAATGCACATAACTAAATAATACTATGTAAATAAGAAGGATACTTTGGAGAAGGTCTTCTACTACATTCATAAACCTTATATTTCTTATAGTGAATGTTTAAGTTTTACTTTTGCCAATGGTACAGAATGATCTGTTTATGTTATGTGACTAAAACAGTTATGTAAGTAATTAATGATTGCTTTTTGCTGCTATTCCCTTTATTTGTTGACTGTTGTTGACCATTAAAAAATTAAATGTGACTTAAAATGATAAGTGGGTTGTGCCTGTCTACATTTCTCCATGGCTTTGTGTTCATCAGAGATGGAGTTTGACTTGGACAAGGCTCTTGAACATGTGCCCATACACATAGAAGATCCCTCCCCACCTCCCAAGCTGGAGAAAAAGCCATCTACAACTATGGCAGAACTCCCATCTGAGGAATGCAAGAAACTACAACACTACACCAAACTGCGGCCCAAGAGAAATAAAAAGACAAATTCCAGTAAAATTCCTGTAAGTCTTATTCCACGCAGTTCATTTTATATTTCACTCAGGTTTTTATCGAATGCCAATCTTTTGTAAGTGCTTGTATAAAAAACATTAACGTACAAATATACAGTATAGATGTTGTTATGAGGAAGTGTGGTAGTCTCTCTGTAGAGCTCTCACAGTATTGACATTTATTGAAATTATCTTAATCATAAAAGACATATTTCAGCTCGACAAATAGCTTTGGGCTTTAGTTGTGTTTTAAACGTTCTTACGTGACATTACTTGGTAATGCGGTTATGCCACTCCAGTGATCGAGTTGTGTAGAAACAAAACACAAACTCACAGGAAAACTAGTGAGGTGACTGCTTTCCTGGAATCTAACCTCCTTAGAATAAACTTTTAATCTTGTTATGAAAAAACTTTTAAATGCACAGTCTGTACCATTTTATTAAAATATCCCAAAACCACTAGCATAATGTTATATATTTTGTTCAGCTGTGTACTCAGACTATCCCAAATATTTCCATTTCCAAATTCTTATTTTTAACCAGTGTAACGTTCCTCCTCATCACGTCATTTCCAGGTTATTTTTGGTTTTGCTTTAACTGCCCTAGAAATCATAGATGTGTACACTTAATGCAGTCCTGCAAAAAAATACAATAACTACAAAAGCAGCCTTAGCCTGTTAATAGCCTTAATTCTTTATTGCTTTAGTATTGCAGTCATAGTTAAAACATTCAGTGACAAGGTTTGTTTGTTTAATTTGGCACCTTTTTTATTTTTGTAATTTTGTTTTTAAAGTATTATCATTTTAAACATTTATTATAATGAATTTCGGTAACACTTTATGATAGAGTTGTATTTGTTAACAGCAGTTAAGGCATAAACATAAACTAACAATGAACAATACTTGAAGAGTTTGGTTCCAAAATGACATAACTCCGTTTTTTTCTCCAAAATCACGTTTTTTATTATGTTATAATGAATAGAACCTTATTGTAAAGTGTTAGTGTTACCAGAATTTCTTAAAAATATTGTGTCATCGTACGCTAAATCGTTTTATTCAAATATGTAGGGTATGTATGTTTAGTTAAGCCTTCAGGAAAGATTGCAGTCTTCCATTTATTTCATTTTTAATAATCGGGGCTTTTCTTTTAATCAACCCTTAAATTTCAGAAGTTTATTAGAATCGTTATTTTCATTAATGGTCTTTTGGTTTCTAATCTTGCAGTCAGTCAGCAGCACTCCACCTCAGGAGGGAGAGCAGAATGGCCTCATGGGAAGAGTGGATGAAGGAGTAGATGAGTTTTTCTCTAAAAAAGTCACCAAAGTAAACGATCACAAGTGAGTACTAGAACAACAACAAACTGCGTCCGAACAAAACCAACACTACATACGTAGTTCAGTTTGTACATAATACATATTACTTGCTCACGTGTGCTAATGTCCTTTTATTAGTTTGTTTGACATTGTTGAGTTGATTCGATTTCAATAATTGAAATGTACTCTCAGCTGAGACTATTTTTGTTTCCCCTTAGACGGACGTCCTTAAAGAGTTCTGAGTCTCAAGACGGTGACAAGAAACGAGAATCTCGCAAGGGTGGCTTTCTAAACCTTATCAAGTCCCGTTCTAGTAAAGATAAAGACAAGGATAAAGAAAAAGACAAAGAGAAGCACCAGGCCTCCGCTGCAGCCCCAGCCCCGAGTCAGACGGCTCCTTTAGCCGCAGAGGAGCCCTCGTCCCCCAAGGGCCCTGTCCGGAGCCCACCGCCCGACACTAAAGCCAAATCCCAGACCCCACCCACAAACCACAGCAGCGGCTCGGAGCGATCTGAGGAGCCGAAAACACCGGACTCCGTGGACTCTGAGCTGTCAGAGGGAAGTCCTCAGGGCAGTCGCAGATACGGCGTGCAGGTTATGGGCAGTGGACTGCTGGCAGAAATGAAGGCCAAACAGGAGAAAAGAAGCCCCTTCAGCTCTCATAAGGTGTGTGTGTACCGCTTGTGTAAATCCTTTTGAGTACCTGTGAATACTTTGATCTCAGTCTGGGTGAAGCGTTATCTTTTGCTAAAGGGATAACTCTCTCAAGCTGCCCTTCTAAAGACATTCTTTGGAGAACAACATTTTTACAAAAAAATTTCCAACTCAATTAAATATAGACCAAGTTTCCAACTCAAAAATGGAAACAAAGTTACTATAAAACAAATACATACTGTATGACCTGAGTGTTACAAGCAGTACAGTCACTTTGTACAATGAAGAGACGGAAATTAAAATCATTATTTATATGAATTGTTGGATTTATATTCAAAATAAATCATTAATTCACTATGTTTGGTTTTACTCTGAATTTATATCACATAACTGGATTAAAATGTTGTAAATTCTGTTTCATGTTGCAATGTCTTTGTTGCCATTCATGCATGTTAAAACAGCACCACCAAGTGGTCATTACAGGCTTGTGGTCCTCTGGCACAATAGATGCACAGCAGATTTATGCTTCACTAACCCTTGCCAAAACATTTAAACAGATTCACTGAACAAGCAAGAGTGAAAATGCAGTCTGCTCATAAATGCATGATCTCAAATCTCATTCATAATGATTATAAAAACCACCCGTTAGAAAAATCAACACTCAGCTATATATTTCAAGGTTAAACGCCAGCGATGATAATAACCGAACTTTTAACTGCACTTACTAAGCCAGCACTTGTATAATGAATTTTAACCGTGTGTACATGCTTATCTGCACTTCAAAGTGAGCTTAATCTGACAAAATGCCCCTTTGAGAGTGATTCTTACAGCATGACGGATCATTCTGAATAGAGTAAAAGCTTAATGTGCCTTCTAATGACAGTTTGTCCTTTTCATCAGACCCTGAATGTGGCTTTCCTGTTCCTATTCAATAATACATGATAAGCTCCAAATGACCTGAAGCTTGTAACACACGTTTATGGGTTAGGGTCTGAATTGTTCTTTCTTTGTAAAGATTCAAATGTTATAAATTGGCTTTGAAGTTCCCAGATTCTGGAGTGTAAGTGATATTGATATAAGGCCTGGTTTGTTTTCATATTTGTTTATTTTTTATAAATGTTTGACTAATTGATCAATTTTGGTGTTTTTCCCAGGTGTCAGAGTCATCACCTAGCTCAGACAAGACAGATGGACCCTCCTCGGGTAAATGAAGTGTGCAGATCCTCAAATCTAAGTGATTTGGTCAAATACTCATATGCTGCATCCCAATTCGCATACTATCCGTCCTAAATAGTATTTGAAAATAGAATTAGTATGTCCCAAATCGTAGTATGTTGAAAAGAGTATTCCAAAGATTCCTGGAGGGTCTACTTCTTCCGGTAGGCATTTGAAGTGCAGAATGATGCACGCTCTAACGGCTGATATTACCCACGACTCACCGCGAGTAGGCGGAGTTAGTGACGCTACACTGCATTAATAAAATTAAATAACTGATGCGTCACTAAATGAATAAATATAACGATAGAGTTAACATTACATATGAAACAATGAATGAAAAAATACTTAAATGGAAAGAAGAGCTGTATTTTGATGTGTGTGATAGCTGGCCACAATGTTGTCTAGGCAACAACGGCCACTTCCGTTTCCTGTTAGTATGTCCCAGTGCGTGCATAGTGTTTTGCTACACTCTGAAATGTACATACTTTTTCATAACAAAAACATAACATACCTTTAGTGCATAGCATAAGTAGGCGAATTGAGATGCAACATCAGTCTAGATGTTCAAACACAGAGGTATTTGGGAGTTAAATTAGGAGTTGGACTATTTTTGCATGAATACATGTACTGTAGTTATACAAAGATTGAGTTGTATGTTTTTAAGTTCTATATTATGATTGAATTGCTTTATACATCCAAAGTGCAATACATTATACATTTACAAGTACAGGTTCTACATACATGTTTGTGTATATGTGTTTATATAAGGGCTGTCAACATTACCGCATGTGATTGATTCAAAATCATGTCTTTTTTTATTAATGCAAATAATGCACTTGCACTTCTTAATAATAACAAAGATCTCTGATGTTGCATTTTGAGACATTATTTCAAAAAAGAATCTGTCACTCAGTCAGACCCCCAACACCATACACATGCGCCACCAACTTGATCCACTAAAAATGAACAAGAGGTGTGTGTTTGGTGCTGCACAGACTGTTCACTGTATGACATTCTTTCAAAATGCTTTTGTGGGACTTTGACATACACTGATCGGCCTACACAAATGCTACATGTGTGTGTGTGCGTGCGTGCGTGCGTGCGTGCGTGCGTGCGTGCGTGTGTGCGTGTGTGTGTGTGCGTGCGTGCGTGCGTGTGTGTGTGTGTGTGTGTGTGTGTGTGTGTGTGTCTACTAAATGACTAAATATATGACATGTTTTATATCCCGGTGGGGACCTAAACCTGAATGCACACCAACACATGGGGACTCGTGTCACTGTGGTAGGGCTGAACGATTAATCGAAATCGAATCGCAATCGCGATGTGAGACGTTGCGATTTGCTAATCGCAAGAGGCTGCGATGTGGAAGCGATGTGAAAAATGGAAACGCGTCTGTTCCAAGCCCGCTTTGAGTGGCATTCTTGCTAACCAACTGAGTGAGCGCACCTCCGTTAAGCACTGCCCCAGCCAACTGCATAAACGTCCGTCATTAAAAAAACAAACATACAGAAGGCAGGAGAGAGACAGTGTGTGTTATTATGGCATCTGCAGAGTCAGATCGATCATATTAGGCAAATAAATACTAAAGAACCGTCCAATTCAGAAGACCGCACACACAGCCTGTGTCATACTCGCGCGTCTCTGCCCCGCGTTGTGCGTCTCGCGGACGAGCCGTTTAAACTTGACGCGCACACACAGCCTGTCATACTCGCGCGTCTCTGCCCCGCGTTGCGCGTCTCGCGGACGAGCCGTTTAAACTTGACGCGCATACACAGCCTGTTTCGTAATGACGTTTATAGTACTTGAGTCCGGCTCGGGCATCTGGCAATATGGACGAGGCTTGACGCACGCGCGCACCCTGTGTAAACTCACGCCTAGCTCCGCGTTTCAAACAAATGTAAATTCTATCTAACTGTTTTGCTAATTTCACTTGGATGAAATTAAACATTCAGCACATTTTTTACTTGTTTTAAAAAATCCCACATACTTAAACAATAATAAATCAGCCTATGTAAACTATGAACTATTTTAATAATTCACTAACACAATAGAAAATGTTATGGATTTAAGGGTTATAATGGGTGTTGTATTTGTTTTAATGGAAACTATAATAGTGTACACTGGTATTTGGATTCTATTGGTGTGATGTAATCTGGAATTGAACAACAGTAAGCCCTATTTGAATAATGCCCAAAGCACACTACAAAAATTAATTTTGTAATGGAAACAATTAAATGTTTTTTTGTTGTTGTTTTCTTTCAGGGTAACTATACCCATACTGTGCTCCACACAACAATATTGAATTGAAGCTTGAATTAGAAAAGTTAAAATCGCAAATCAAATCGCAATCGCAATGTCTGTCAAAAATATTGCAATTAGATTTTTCCCCAAATCGCACAGCCCTACACTGTGGGGACCAAAATTGAGGTCCCCATGGGCAAAAAAGCTTTTAAATTGTACAGAACAATATTTTTAAAAAATCTAAAATGCAAAAAGTTTTCTATGATCTTTAGGTTTAGGGGTAGGGTATAAAATATACAGTTTGTACAGTATAAAAAAACAGAGATAGTACGGATAGAAACGGAGATAGTAAACCAGACATGTGCGTGTGTGTGTGTGTGTGTGTGTGTGTGTGTGTGTGTGTGTGTGTGTGTGTGTGTGTGTGTGTGTGTGTTACAGCAACATAAGTACGTTATCTTACCATGATCATACCAGTGTCGTTCCAATGTAGTTTTTACACTTAAACATATGACAGTTTTTTATTGATTGATTTTTAGATTAATAGTAATGTACACTACTGCAAGGTTACATTCATTTTACAGGGCATTGTGTTATGCCTTGTATTATGTTGTGGTGAGGTATGTTACAGTACATACTGACACGCCCTAACCTTTCTCTCTAACTCTGTGTCTGTATCAGGAAAGGGACATAGTCCCGAGAGCCGCTCTTCAGCAATAACCAAAACTGAGGGGAGCGTCTCTCGTTGTTCTGGGGAAGGCAAGCCCGAGACAGCACAGAGACCAAGGGCTTCTACATCCACCACAACCCCCACAAGCCCCAAACCTCTACTGCAAGGCACCAAACCAGCTCTAGCCGCACGACCTGCCATTCCCCAGAAACCACGAACCAGCAGCGTCAGAAGCATAGGTAGGAAACCAGAAAATATATTTGAGTTATATTTTGCAATTTATTTCTGTAGAACTAGTAATAAAATACAGTTTTTGAATCATTCTGTGCATTCGGTGCTGTTGTATATTGTCATCTTTTCTGTCTGTTTCTCAGATGAGAGCTCTGATTCTCCTACTGGAGGCCCTAAAGGCCCAGGACTGAGGAGGATGCCCTCAGACAAAGAGGGAACCAGCAAAAACTCTGCTCAGGAAGGTAGATCTTATACCACAATATGTGCAAATCAACTTACATTTCTATTCTCTCACAGTATTTAAATGAGCAAAACTTGCACAAACGGCAAAATTTGCGAACCAACGTTATTCTCAGCTGGAAAAAAAACAGTTGAATAAGTTCTTCAGAAAAGTTACTTTGTACATTTACTATTACAATTCACTATTGAAGTGTTCATTGGCATGTTCATCATATTCTTATATCTTTCTGTCAGTCATAATTTCTGCATCCTTGTGTAAATCATGGGAGCATGAGCATATGAGTATATTTACGTCATAGCAAGTCCACAGTCCGATCTACAGAATTAAACAGCATATTTCCGATCAGTAATTAAACATGACATGAACTGTATCGTAACTTTGATTTGCTAAGCTAAAAATGACATTTTTCAAATTCGCCTCAACTACTTCTGGCAAGCACCTCACGAGAGCCCCGCCCCAGAGAGTCGTCAGTCTTTATGACTTTCAATTGACGATTGGCTCGTTTTACTGGAAGGCGGGACTTCCTTCGCTAGAGTGGCCATATTGAGCGTTGCATTCCTTCCCATTCATTGTAACGGCAGTGGTGCATCTTGTTAATATAAATATCTTTGGTATGCAGCAAAATCGCCAGTGTTAAAAAGGGTCAAATTAACTCTCACAGTGTTTATATAATCCACACTTTGAGAGTGTGGATGATATATACACTGTGAGTGTTAGTTTGACTTTTTTTAACACTGGCGATTTTACTGTGTAATATTCACCGAGATCATGAAACCAATTTCAAATGTTTGCTTGGAGTAAATGTGTGTCATATCTCTCTCGTATGTCTCTGCACTTTGCATTAGTCACTATCCACCTGTCTTTGTCAGTTCATTTTGTTCGCACATTGTGTCCTGACATGATGAATTGCAGCATTTGCTCATTGATCAATTGGAGGGGATATTCATATTTAAGCTCACTGGTCAAGATCTCAAGGCCTGTGAGCAAATTCAGTCCTTTAAGGACAGTTCACCCAAAAATGAAATTTCTGTCATAATTTACTCACCCTCAAGTTGTTCCAAACATGTACATATTCTTTTTGTTCTGTTGAACACAAAGAAAGATATTTGGGAGAGTGTGAGCATCTGACCATTCTGGGGTACCTTTGACCACCATTTTTCAAGGTTTGGAACAACTTGAGGGTAATTCGTGACCATTTTTGGGTGGTGTATCCCTTTAATAGTTCACCAAGAGCTGTCTGTAACATCCATTGCTCACATTCATTGCTAAAGACGGCCCGTCCATCTCTGACCCCTCACAGACATAAGCGTGTTTGAAACCGACTCTGAGCTGGACAAAAGCATATCAGCCTCCAGAGTTCGATCGGCGCAGCAGCGTTCACAGGACGAGAGTCACGAGGAGCACAGCACACCTCTCGCCAGGCCCGGTCAGACCTCTCACCTCATCACATGTCTTTATTTTGGTGCATGTCGCATACTGTGAATCTTATGCTTTTTTTTTTTACTAAATGCCACCTGAATGACAAATATGACTCAAGAGTTGTAAGAGTCAGACGGATGTAACCCAGGATGATGAGAAATTCTGGTGTCATTTAGAACAAAAAAGGCTACTTTGTTTCTGTGTCTTATTTTTGAAAGGAATAGTTCATCCAAAAGGCAAATTAATGATAGAGAATCATACAAATGACATTTGAGAGCTTTGGTTCTGAAAATTCAGGTTCAATTTTATAGGTTGCCATTTTCATTTTTGGGTGAACTATCCCTTGTGTGTGTTGTGTGCACTATTTGTGTTCTTCTTTGTGTCTTAGCGTTCCCATCGGTTCATTAGGAAAAATGCTGTCATATCAGATTCATGACTCCTACGACTAGTTTGCAGCTTAGACAGCAAGCAAATCACTTTAAAACGTGACTGTCCAGTAGTAGTGACCCATATACTTCCTTTTTGAACAGGGATGGTGGTCTAAGTTGGCTTTACCAATTTTAACCCAAATCTTTGGTTTTATAAAAGGCTTCTATTTGAAGATGAATGAATTATGTAGGAGATGTAAAGAATTTGGGTAACACTTTACATTAAGGTACCCTTTATGAAGGTACACATTTATAAATGTGTTCATTAATGATTAATAAATAATTTACAAATGCATTATAAAGCAGTTGTAACTGCATGAATAAAAAGGGGGATTCTAAATAAATACCTGCCAAATAGTGAGTCAGTCCTGTCTGAAAGTGTCCAGTCTGACAGCTTATTTGTCATGGTTTCGGTGAGACACAAACATAAGGGGTTAACAAGACATTTATTAATAAAAATACAAAACAAAGACCCACGTGGGGGTAACATAACAAAACAGGGGAGTACGAAAACACGACAGGACTGGACTAAAACTGACTACACCTACACAAGACTAAAATTAACACTTGACATAATTTACAAATAACTAAACTGGACTAGACTGACAAAGCACAGGAACTCACCAAACAGTCACACACAATGAACCAGCACAAGACAGAGGACACAGGGGCATTAAATAAGGGGACAAATCAAGAGGGAACAGGTTTGGTGCATGAAATCATTACAAGCAATAATGAGGCAACGATAGGGCGGGAACAGAGACGAGACCGGAGAGAGAGGGTATGGAAGGCCAACAGGGCCAAAACTCTCCCTCCACATGAAACATGGGGTTCTGTCATGGCTCGATTCCAATTCTGACTCTGCTTATCGATTTCGATTCTTATCGATTCCCAGTTTCGATTCCACAGTTGAAGTAAAACATTTAGATATCAACCTGTATGGTCATTTAGCCTGCTTATATATGTATATTTACACATAGAAACACACATTTTCTGATTTATTACAATTTGTATTATCATAGTTGAACTACATCGTGGTTAAACTGCAGTTACTATAATGCAACTATGGTTAATTTGTGATTCCTGTGCTTTAATGCAAATTCTATAGCTAAACTATGCTTACTATAGTAAAAAAATATCAATCATTTTCATAAGGGCTTTTATTGAGATATCAGCAGATCATGCAACGCATGTACTTTTCTGAAAATATGCACATAGGAATTGATAAGAGGAATTCAGATTTTAATCTCAAGTATCCGATTCCTATTCCTTTCGAATCCGATCCGATTCCGATTCCAAATTGGAATTGATTTTCGATTCCCAACCCTACATGGCTCTGCCTCTTCTCGACATGTCTTTCTTGGTCTTGTGGGAGAACCATGCCACTATTTTGCAAACAACATCAAGATAATAATGAATCTGCTTTCGAGTCAAATAAATAATGAATAAATACCTTTATTAAGCATTTATAACATGTGAGATAAAAATGGCTCACTATTTCGTTAGAATCCCTCTTTTTATTCATGCAGTTATAACTGCTTCATAATGCATTTGTAAATGACTTATTAATCATTAATGAACACATTTATAAATGCTTTATAAAGGGTACCTTAATGTAAAGTGTTACCAGAATTTGATTTGGTCTTTCTTAATCCAGGGATAGTACTTTACTCATTATCGTTCTACGTATCTCCACTCTTCAGTCAGGACGTCCACGGCGACCGACCCCTCCCAGAAATCCAGTCGGCTGAACTCAGAAGAAACCGGCTGTAAGAGCAAAGACACGCCAGCCAACGGCAGCAAGGACTCCAGTCAAAGCAGCAAATCTGCCGAATCTGGGGAAGAGGCCAATAAAGACTTTATTTTAAATGAGAATTAAATACCGCCTCACCGTGCATCTCATCTCATCTTGCAAATGCAGACCTCTCAATATTTCACCACCTTTCTTAACTGTAGCATACTAGGAAGCGTGTACGGGTCGGGAGTCTTAAAATTCACGTGTGCATGCTTGCATGCTTATCTCTCTCCCTTTAAAAGAAATATGGAAGTGCTATATGACGTGTGTTGCTTAGGAGGAGACTTTGTTGCATTATAATACGTTGAGTAATAAGTTAGCACCAGGGCTCAAGCACTGTTAGACTATGCGCGCTTGCGCTCTCACTGTGTTAGAATACCCTTTACTCTCTCTTAAAGCGGCGGGGGGATCTCTGATGTGATTCTTTCTGTCCATTAAACCCTTATGCCTTAGTCACGCTGTACTGTAACAAGTTAAAGTAGGACACCGAGCGCATTTCGTTTTCTGGGGTTTGAAAACAAAACTTTGGAGACACAACAAATATTCTGTGTTAAGAGTGAGTGTCAGGAATCTCTGCTTCAGGTTCAGTCAACATTCCTAAATCTGGTTATTTCTCTGTATTTGTTAAGGAAAGGATGTTATCTGTTATCCAAGTTAGTTCCGGTTATACGTGATTTATGTGCTCGTCTTATATTTCTTTGACTGGTCTGTCAATACACTGGCGCAACTTCCTTCTGTTTTTATTTCGTAACCAGAATCAGATTTTATTAATTGTGCAAGAAAGCCTTTTTTCATTGTGTCACATGTCTGATACGCATGTTGAGAAGCATTTGTGTGTGTGTGTGTGTGTGTGTGTGTGTGTGTGTGTGTGTGTGTGTGTGTGCGTGTGCGTGTGCGTGTGCGCGTGTGTGTGTGCGTGTGTGTGTGCGTGTGTGTGTGCGTGTGTGTGTGTGAGAGCATGTGTTTATGATATATATGCTTTTCTACACGTGCATTTGTGTATTTATGTACATTATACTCTAATATGTTGGTTTCAAGGACAGAGGAAACCTTGACTAAACTAAACTGCACTGTTAATAATGATTTTTCCATGAAATCTGTTTAGTCTAGGACTAAACCTAATCTGTGTTTCACAAAAAAAATCTGATGAGGTATAAAGTATTTGATTTTGAAATGCTAGCAATTAATATATATCTATATATGTGTGTATGCACACACATGCAGTATGTATGTGTACACGGGTTACACAGTCTATCGATATGGTACTAATCACACTGTTGAATAAGTAGCTGTCATTTTATTATAATTACGACTGACGATTGGTGCCGCTTTTTAATTGACACAACTGGCTCTTCCTCCTAAATTGGAATGTACATTTTGTTGATACAGTATGATGCTTGGCAGTTTGTTTCTAAATCATTTTGTTAATGCACACTGCTGGGCACTTTGAATTCATATTTTCTTTATGGGAATGGGCAACTGTGATCAAAAGATATATGTACGTAATCAGTGTTGATACGATTAAATCTTGTATTTCTTTAATAGTGTGTCTTCCCCTGGGCAGCAGTCTTCGACTCTTTCTTTGTTCGTCATGCAGTATTTTGATTAGCTGGTTTTGGGGGGTTAACCATGAGGGTTAAATCGTTCTATTGGTCGTGGACATTTTATTATTGTGTCTATTTATGTCAGTTCAATTAAAACTGATTTTACTACATTTAACTTGCCTTTTTGGATTTATTTTGTAAAGAGTATATTATTTTGCATACTGTGATCACTTAATATACTGAATGGTAAACTGAACAATTCATCAGAATTGTAACTGGTCTGCTTTTAAACCTTGCACCGACCTAACACATACAGCAAAATTAATGTAACAGTTAATTCTTAACCATTATTTTATGTTTCGTGGACTGGTAACCATCAGGGTTATTATAACTAAAAATTTGTTTAAAAAATAATATTAATACTGTCCAAGCCGTAGACCAATATAATTAAAAAAAATTAATTTGAGGGACTAAAATGAACTGTAAATAAGAAAAACTCAAACTGACATGAAATAAAATAGACCTATATAGCGATATAAAAAATAATTACATAAATGAGAAAATGGCAAAAGCACATTACAAAATTAGAATATCAAAATAAAAGCACATTTTAATAAAACTACATTAAGAAAAATCTCTGGGACACATCACACTTAATAGCTCAATTTAGAAGCTCACCATGGAAAGAATCCTTTGGGGAGGGCATGTCTACCAGACTGCAAAATACTACATTTAATGCATATTACAAGAGTTAATTTCTTTTTATTTTCCTATCAACTGTTCTCAAAGTTTTATTATTGCATATGCATATAAAATAATATTTGTGTCAAAACAAAATGCTTTGTTGAATCTCTGCTGTCTAAATATAAAAGATACAAGGACTCAACAGGAGGATGAATTGTATATGCTCTTTTATTATTAAAACGTGATGAACTGCATCCAAAAATCTACAGTTTAACCATACTGCCGTTTTACCACCAGTTGGCGCTATTTTCTTTCAAAAGAGCAAAGCAGAATCAAATACTTATGGTTTTATGACATAATGATTGCATTGCGAATTGTGGACTCACAAACAACTTAACAATTAACAATCTCTACTACAGTGTTCGACAGGAGTATGTACCAAATTATGAATTTAAATCAAGGTAATAGTTGCGAGAACATCAGTGAAGCAACATTATCATGCCAGCAGATGGCGCTAAGGCCAGTCCTGTTGTTGCACAAGTGGTCATATATAAATAGCCTATATAAACTTATGTATACACTGGATATCTATTATTTACCCCCTAACTCAACTTTTAACTGCTGCAGTTGGGTATAATGTGTCCTGAAACAAAGGTTATAGTACTTTAATATAGTTATTAATATTATAATTAATATAGTGCTTGTTCCTGTGTTTCTTTTTTTTTAAATGAATGAATATAAAGTTACAAATTAAAAAAGCATACCATTTCCACATTAAATATATAAATATATAGATATTTAAATATATAGGTTTGCGTCACAACATTTACATTGTTTGAGCATATCTCTGACAGTAGAGGTGTGAAAGAGGAGGCGTTTCTCTAATATTGAGTCAGAGGAAAGAGGACACATCTGCAGTCTCTCTCTCTCTCTCTCTCTGAGCAGGTGCAGCAGTTGTGCTCTCTCTGTATCACTGTACCTTCTTTTATTTTCCAACATGAACTGCGCTTTTGACAATCTAGATGCTGCTGGTTTTCTACAGATCTGGCAACACTTTGATGCTGACGGTGAGAACAAAATATTTCCATTCTGCTTACAGTTATTTACAGTTTTACTACATATGTTTCGATTTCAATATTGTTTTAACAATGCAATCGGTATATACCTGTTTGTGAATTTAACGAATACTTTTCGACAGATAATGGCTACATTGAAGGGAAAGAGCTGGATGACTTTTTCCGACACATGCTGAAAAAATTGGGGCCAGAGGTATGTGAAGAAAAATAAAAAGCCTTGAGTTAAACTTTTGTGTTGTATTTAAACATAGTGTGAAGTTAAAACAAAGTAGTAAAGAGATAATATATACATACAACAGATTATGTGGGCTTGTAAATCCATATGTTTGTCAGACATTCATAATAATTATAAGACATACAAATGTCATCAATGAGTCATTATGAAGCTTAAACTAATACTTTGTAACTTAGTAACATTTAATGATTTTAATGATCACAACATTGAAATATCATAAAGTCTTATATCACTTTGTCATGACATAATTATAGCAATTGCAAACGCAGGTATTATTACTGATAAATCCAGGGTCCGTCATACATGTATTTGTTGTACTGTAAAGTGAGTGAAGACTGTTTACACACTGGGCTCTGTCCCCTCTCTTCACCTGAGAACCAGTTTCACGTGATACACATGAAGACCGTTTAACATTTGTTTGTTTTTACCACCGTGGGTAACTGGTTTAGATGAATACAATTACAGAGCTCTGGTAAATCTCAGGGTAAAACAAGGCTGTTTGGATTGGAGTGGATTCATTTATAAACATCCTAATGTATGTGCTCCTAAGTAACACACGCTTGATTACATTTAAACCTGCAGGGCTGATCAAACATTATCGATCTTTGCTTAACCTTGAACCTTCATTTCAGGTAGCCTAATACTTTAGTTTAGTGACATATATAGATTTACGCTTATTGAAACAAAAAAGCAAACAACCTTAGGAATTGGAATAATAGGAAGTATTTTGTTATATATTTTTTAATCTTGATTGTTTTGTTTAAAAGTAACAGTCAATGCCTCCTGTTCTGTTCTGATTTAGTTTGAATGTAAGTGTAAAGGTGTGTTTGCTGTTCACAGGCTTATTTAGTACGACGAGGGTCAGTTTGCTTGTCTAGCAAAGGATAAAAATGTCCATTATTGCAAGTCCATTATTTGCACAATTAATATTTTTTGTGACATTAAATCACCCCTTCCACAAAGTAGCATACTGTAATGCTAAAAAATCTTTGCTTATTGCTTTTCAATAACTAGTGATGTGTTGAAATGTAAAGTACATTTGTAAATCGGCCTATAGAGTGCACGATGATAGTTTTTGTATCGCTGAATGTGAATGTTCACACAGAATGTATGTTCTTATTTAAAGAATTAAACTGTCTGCCATTTAATACAAAGTTACCACAGTTTGGTTGAAACAGAAACTTTTTTTTGCAGAAACTGCTTGCTATGGTAAATATTTGTTACGAGTGTCTCATGTGTTCTGATGACAAACTCAGAAACTAGGACTCAGAAACCCATGCAACTGCTTAGTTGACACTTGATTTTCAGGAAACTGTGGTCAGTCGTGTTCTTTGCATAAAGTGTATGAGCATTGAGCAGGTTTATACAGTATGAATAAAGATGGTGCCAGATGCTTCATTGATGCACAGGTGTTCCCGGTCCAATGGCTTTGCTGAATGATGATGGGTTGTTTAATGAGAGGTAAAAGATGGAAGGGTGGTCAAGGTAACAGGTTTGTTTTCTCTCGTCAGGATAAAATAACAGAGGAGAGGGTGCAGGAGATAAAGAAGAGGTTTATGTCCGCATATGACCTCACAGCTGATGGACGCTTGCAGATCCAGGAGGTACATGTTGTATACTTTCAGAAGGATCATTGTAGAATAAAATGCTTCAAAATGCAATCCTTTGGCATTTATAAAACAAGTTACAGCTTAAAACTTGAATCGGGGAAACTTAAAGAAATTTAATGGTGTTATATAGTACATGCCCCAAAATGCCCCCCTATTTTGGCAATGCTATAGTCATTTTGTGGTGCTTTTTCATTACTCCGACCTTACTACTGCAAGCTATTCTGTTTACGTTTACTCATTCTGTGTGAAATAGAAGTGGCTGTGTGGTCTCCGTCTGACTGCACTGCTGCATCAGACACATCAACCACATTTAAGATGTTAAAGGAAGTGTTATTTGACTTGTCACGTTAAAAGGGTCCTTTGGCTTCCCTTACTGCTAACAGTTTACATCAAAAACCTCATTTGCAGAGGATGTAAGCATATTGATCTGAAGAAAATGCTCTTGAGATTGATAATGTCCTCTCAATAACGCCACTGACTACTAGCAAAAGCAAGTAGCAAATTATGGTTTTGCATGCATGCCTTATAAAAACTAAAGGCTGAAATCAGAACAGCCCTATGATATGTTTTGCTCCAAGTCCACAACCCTCAGTCTAAATGAGTCACAACATGGAGACCCAATATGGACAATTTAAGGATAGAATTAAAGGCAGACTTTATCCAAAAATAAACAATCTGTCAACATTTACTCACCCTCATCTCATTTCAAACCTTTGTGACATGCTTTCTACTGCAGAACACAAAAGAAGATATTTTGAAGAATGTTAATAACCAAACAAAATTGGTCCCCATTGACTTCCATTGTGTGAACACACAGGGCCCCCATCTTACACCAGGCGCGACACGAGTGTAATTTGCTTGTTTCAGCCCGACGCAGTTATCATTTTCGCGTCATGCGCCATGTAGCAAATGCATTTGCGCCCATTTGTCTGAAAACGAGGTGTGTTCAGGCGCATTGTTGGTGCGTGGTTATTTAGACTGCGCCACTGACCAACTGAAACCTAAAGTCAATGGCGCAATATGTTTTTGGTTATTTAAAGAGCGTGTTAGTAATATGCGCATATAGGCGGGTGCACAGCGCTCTTACATTCTGCTTATGACACACAGAGGGACGCACAGCAGCACACAAACATGCCACATATTAAAAATAAATGGACTACAAGGTAAAAGATTATTATTGTGTACATAAAGATAAAAAAATCTGCCTTGTCCTGTAGATGGTCTGCTTGTGCGTGAGCAGATGCGTTTCCTCTCCAGAGAAGCGTCTGGTCTTCGCTCTTGCAAATTCCGCCGTGTAAATTGCGAATCCGCCATGGCGCGAACGCAACTGGCTCTTAAAAGGAAAGGGAGATGAGACTCTGGACTACTGCACGTTTTGCCCAAAACACACCCATGATTCTTCAAGAGAATAGGAAACGCCCTTTTAGACAATGCGACAGTTTTTCCCGTCCTTAAACTATAGCAAAAGTGGATTCGAAAACGTCTAGCTGCGCTCTGCGCCATGCACTTTAGACCATGCGCTTAGATCGTTAAAACAGGGCCCAAAACCGCTAAGATATTTCTAAAAATATATTATTTTGTTTTGAAAAGCATGAGGCTGAATAAATGATGACAGAATTTGTATTTTTGGGTAAACTGTCCCTTTAAGTTAGCAGGACTGAAAGGATATTTTACTGTATGAAAGTTTGTCTGCAGTCTGTTCACTGTAAACCTCAGTTAGGGAATTGAAGTATTACATTTCCTGCATGTGTGTTTTATATACACTGTGCAAAAGCTCTTTGTGGGGCTTCTGCCATTTCACAACTTTTAAAGAACTATGCACTCATTTTTAACACCCCATAGGTTTGAATAACTAAATGCACTTTACAGCTTTGGTGGTGTATTAGGTGGGTTACTAGCTTAACATGTTTTTAGTTTTTATTTTACTATTGATTTATCATTCCCAAATCACATTCTAGAGGAAATTAGCATCGACTTAATATTGATCAAGCTTTTAGCTTGTTTTGCCTTCAGGCCTCCAGGCTATGCACACATTATCAGCGCGGTAACCTCATGACCTGATCCCATTCTGTGACAAGAGAACACTATTCATGCATCTGAAAGCTCATTACACATATGTTAACTGAGTTAGAACAACAACATGGACATTATGAGCCACTCACCTTTTATCAAAATGCTTTGCTAATAGCAGACTAAATGGAGTTGACTTGAAAGATGCCAGATTGCAGATGAGTTGCAGTTATATACAGTATATGTATGGGTGCAGTAAGTGCTTTTTAGTCTAGATATGTTGATCATTCATTTTCTAATGTTTTATAGTGGCCGTCATTGATAAGAGGTGGGATACTTTGCCAGATTACAATCATAACTCTATGATTTTTTTTACTTTATTCACAATCACAGTTTTTGGTTTAGATTTGAATTGGAAGTATTTGACTGAACATTTGCTCATTGTGCAGCAATTCTGTCATACAGTAGTTTGTTGAAGGAGCATATAATAATTTGTGCTTTTTCTGAAGTACAGTTACAGTTGTAGTTGTAGCCAGGTGCACGCTAGGGGTGGGTAAAGGGGCCCGGATTAAGTAAAGCCAGAATGTTTTATTACTATGCCCTGTACGAATCACTTAGGGGCCGTTTACAATTTGCTTCTTTCGCGTGCAAAAATAAGCCTTTAAAGTGATAGTTCGCACAAAAATTAAAATTCTGTCATCATTTACTCACCCTTTTGTCATTTTAAACCTGTGACTTTCTTCTGCAAAACACAAAATATATTTTGAAGAATGTTTGTAACCGACAGTGGTACCCATTTACTTGGTTTTGTGGTTAAAAGTGAATGGGTGCCGCCATTGTTCGGTTACCAACATTCTTAAAAATATTGGTCATACAGGTCAAACAAAATAATAAATCATACAGGTTTGAAATGACAAGAGGGTGAGTAAAGGATGACAGAATTTTCCATTTGGGGTAAACTATCCCTTTAATGTAAGCACATGTATAATCGGCCCTACAGATTAAAGCAAAAAAAATCCATACAATGAAGTTAATAGGTGAAAAAACTCTTAACACTCTCATGTTTGTGCAGAAGAAAGAAAGCCATATGAGAAATGGCCTAAATGAATAAAATATGGACAAATAATAGACACATATGATCAACCCAACGCTCATCGTATTAATCTACTAAAGGTGTAATGCATAATAGCTCATTCTTATGAATCATGAATCAACTTGATTTCATTTTTTGTTCATGTGGATAGCAGTCCAGCGTTCACAGGGCGTTGTTTTTTTAAACTCCAGCTGTGAGTTATGGCCCGCTTGGGTTGCCCCTGTGTTGAAACATGCTGTGATTGCTGTCCATTAGAGAAATGAGCTGAACAGTAAACACAATTAAGAAATAAGGACACTACACTTGGATAGACAGGCACTTATGAGTTTGTGTGTGCGTATTATTCTGTGTGTGTTTGGGTTGTGACTTTGCTCTTGATTCTCCCTGCCAAGATGCCAGGCCATTCTTAACTTATACATTAACCTTGACAGAAGGAAGATGAGATGGCCATTTCTCATGTTAGAAAAGAGGCTCATGCAGTGGAATACCAAGTAAACTGAAGGACATGGAAAAAATAGCAGAAAAAGCGTTACACTAAAGTACATTGACAGGGTGTGCTACAACCATTGACCAGAATATGGCATTGGGTGTTTTTGTCATGCTAGTAAGCAACCACCCACAATACTCAATACTAAAAGTACAAACTAAAAACCACTTAAAACAGTTTAGTAACAACATAGCAATGCCCTTTCAACCACAGCAACCCACAAGACTATAGCATTGAAGCTTTATTAAAGAAAACTTACTTCTTTTCTCTCCAGGCCATAATTTCCACACTACAGACATTAGAATTTGTTTGCATGACATCATTCTGCGTTCATTGGACGATTTGGTTTGTATGATTTGATCCTTAAAGGAGATAAAAGCAGATAAAAGCATTAAGAACCCTTTCAATGTCAATATGCAGCATATGGGTCAGCAAAAACATTAGGATAACCACATTGCATTAAGGGAGCAATTTACTTTTATGAGTTGAGACAGAACTCATTCCTGTATAACAACATGTCATGGTGTGTGTTTGTCTTTGTGTGTTTTTTAGCTAGCCAATATGATCCTTCCGGAGGATGAGAACTTCCTCCTTATCTTCCGCAGAGAGGCGCCGCTAGATAACAGTGTGGAGTTTATGAAGGTAAACTTTCACTTTACATCGTCACGCTCTTGTTTTACTTTTCAGATTCTTTCCATGTGACACAAAATACATAAACTAATATTTAAAGGGAAAGTTCACCTAGAAAAATAAGACGTAAAAAAAATGTTTGCACGAAAAATAGAAAGTAATGGTAATAAGGTAATATAGCATAGAATTCTTACATTTTGTATATATTAAAGGGGTCATATGGCGCGAATATGGGTTTTTCTGTGTCTTTGGTGTGTTATAAGTTGCACATGCATGTATTAGACACGTACAATTGCAAAAATTAAAGTGTCGGAACAAAAGATGCATTCTATCTCTGAGCGAATTCTCACCCAGACATGCCTGAAACGCCTCGTGTAACCACACCCCCACAAATCTACATCAGCTCGTGGTAGGATTTGACTGAGATGTTTACGCAAGTAAGGTGGGCGTACCTGTCAGTACAATTGCTTTAGAACCTGATGTTCCAAATATGGTAAGAGGCATTACATGTCCATCACACGCTTGCAGTATTCGACCAATCACTACGCACTGGTTAACTGGCCAATCATAGCACACCTCGCTTTTCAGAGCAATAAGCTTTGTAAAAAATCTGCACGTTTCAGAGAGGCGGGGCAAAGAGGATATACAAACATGCACGATATGTGAAAAATACAGCGTTTTTTAACCTTAAATCGTGTAAACGCATTGCATTACATCTAAAACAAACGAGAATATTCATTTTAGCCGTGTCACATGACCCGTTTAATAATAACATATGTAATAACTACATCACAAACATTATATTTGTGAGTAAAAACTATTCATATTTTGAGCTTATTTAGCCAAGATAGGTTACGTTAGAATTTGAACATGTGGATAAAAAAACTAAATCTGTAATGGCGGCCGGCTCCACATATCATAACGTCAAATTCAACAGCCAGGATTTTAGTTCATATTACTCCAATTGTTATCGGGTATAGAAAGGAAGACATATACACCTACAGTATGGCATGAGGTTGAGTAAACTATTGGGTAAATTTCATTTTTGGGTGAATTGTTCCTTTAATATTTTTGTTAATACAGTATATCATCATTACATCTGCACACTAAAATGAAAAAGATCTGTATATTTTCCAAATTTTGTAAATAATATTGAAAAGAAATACATTATCTCTAGGTTATTAAACTCGATGTCAAGATTGTGATGACAAGTAATTTATCAAAACAGCTAAGCTAATGCTGTGTGAGTGTTAAAAGTGCTTTGACGTTTCTCATGATAGATCTGGAGGAAATATGACGCTGACAGCAGTGGTTACATATCAGCTGTGGAGTTAAAGGTTAATGCACACACGATTCATGTGTAGATGAACACTGTCTCGACTTAAACAATCATTAATCTTACAAAATCTGAAAGTGTGTTTAACTGAGCTCACTTGAAGTTGATAATGTTATGCCGGCTCATGCTCCTTTCCAAAGTTTCAATGGAAAGCACAGAGGCGGCTGTCTGCTTCCAATGACCTTCATTACTGTGTCAATACACTTACACACAGCCCTGGGAGATACGAACCATCCATTTAGCACAGATCACTAACAGCAATTTGTTAAAGGGGCAAACACATTTACACCTGTATATTCACACACATCTGAGAATATCGCAGAGCCCAGTTTTATATTTAATAATTAGAAATTAAATACCTTTTTTGTCTTGTTGTGGCTTTTAAATAGAAATCAAAATATAAAACGCTTTTATTTCTATACCAGGGTTTCTTGAAGGACCTGTTTTTTCAGCACAAAAAGAATATTCCCTCCAGCAAGCTGGATGAATACACAGATACTATGGTAACTATCTTTTATCTTGTTCACTTAATTATTTTAGATTTTTAAATAAATCCTCTCAAAAGGAAGTACACCAGAATGTGTTAAACATATTTTAATTGATTGTTTTCTCTCTTGAAGATGAACATTTTTGACAAAAACAAAGATGGCAGATTGGATCTGAATGACCTGGCAAGGTGATGTCTAATTTTATTGAGAACACTTGTTTTGTGCATGTGGAGCTGCTTAGACCTTGAGAGGGTTTGGTTTTTTAATGTTTTTTTATAAGAAATTAAAATAGTGGTACAGTGTTAACATCTTGAGTTACCACAAACACATGGCAGTACTTGGTTTTAACTGAGAATCTTCAGAAAGAAACTCACTTTCTGAATCCTAAAGTCTTGAAGTCCCCCTGTGGTCAATCATTTTATCCATGAAAGCTAATCTTTGACCATCAAAATGATATACAGTATTTCAACGTTTTTTCCTGCGAAAATAAATTTCCCTGCCTTAAAATAGCTTGAATGTAACTTTACACCTCAGCTTCATACGTATACACAGATACATGAATATGCAAATTAGCCCCGCCTCCACTCAATCACACTCAACAGTTCCAGACGCTGCTAAAACTGAAAGTGAAACTGAGAGCTGACACAGCATTGCAGCGATGATTTAAGCCAAAATGTATGTGCCATCTTTTCATATTTATGCCTCAAACTGGTGATCCAAAGGGGTCAAATGAGTTGATGTGATTGGTTACAGGTTTATGACGTCATTAACCAGAGCAGTTTCCAACCACATTTTTTAAACTGTCTTTGGTAAACTGCGGTTTTATGGAAAAAATACTCAGCAATGATATAAAATGATAAATTTGCGCATGGTTTGTCTTAAAGCACATTTCACCACAGGGGGTCTTTACATTTAAAATGCAGTCATTTCTGAACGGTTTGTTGATATGTATCTCCTCTTCAGGATCTTGGCTCTTCAGGAGAACTTCATGTTGCAGTTCAAAATGGACGTTAGTGTCTTTGTTTCCTTGTTTGTTACTCCTAAATGCAATAATCATCTTTAGACCAGTGCATATATTGCAGACTATGTCTATTTCCTCTCCTCCCTCAGGCCAGCAGTCAAGGGGAGAGAAAGAGAGACTTTGAGAAGATCTTTTCCCACTATGATGTTGTGAGAGCTCTTTCTGTTGTTAGATTTAGTGATTAAGTCACACATTTTGTGAGGTTGTGCCATTGTTAATGAGTGCAACATAATCTTATATTTATCAGTAAAAACAAAGAAATCGAATAAAGATGACTTAAAAGAATGCAAATGAAGATTAATCTTGTGTTCTAGAGTAAGACTGGAGCTCTTGAAGGACCAGAGGTAGATGGCTTTGTCAAAGACATGATGGAGCTTGTCAAGGTGAGTAAATAGATCAAGAGTTAGAATGTAATTTAACAAGTTATATTGCAATGACCTGTACATTAACACACGTAAGATTCTACAGTATTATAATAACGTGCATTCTAAAAAATGCTGGGTTATTTTCAACCCAGCGTTGGGGCAAAAACAACGTCCTGGCAACCATTCAACAGTTTGGTTTGGGCATGTACAGTACCACTAACCTTTTCTTCAGAAAAACGTAAAACACTTCAAAGCATTGTAGCTATAAATCAGTTTCTGTCTTTGATTATCTCAGCCCAGCATCAGTGGAGTAGATCTGGACAAATTTCGTGAAGTCCTGCTGCGTCACTGTGATGTTAATCAAGATGGAAAGATCCAGAAGACCGAGCTGGCCTTGTGTCTGGGGCTGAAGCTGAAACAATAGTCCATAGGGCACACTAAACCTCTCCCATGACTTTTACTACAAATACAGTAACTACATTTTCAAAACTGTAAGCAAGATTACTGTGTCTGTTTCCATTATGTTGTTGTGAAAACAGTTATTTAAGGTGATGTAATACTTTAGAATTATCTGCACGTATAAGGAATTTTAACTGGTTTTATGTTAAGAATTAAAGTATAGAAACAAACTTCGACTTGGTTACTTGTCATGAATTTACCTCAGACATAATTCAAATGGAGCTGTTGTATTGGAATCTTTCACTTCATGGTTAATTTGTAATGAGCCCTTTTGTCTTCAGATGATTTACAATTTTATTTGAAGGAAACAGCAAATTGTTATTCCAACTGGTTTTTATAAAGCGAATGTTCAGCAGCTGTCAGTGTGTCAGAGGTTTATAGTGTGTCCTTGTGATGCTGGATCAGTTCTATTCATTGCTGCTATTCTGTTACAGTCCTGCCTTTGGCAAACAGATGCTCAGCTCGTGTGTTTAGTTGTTTTGTTTGGAAATTGTTTACCACACAGTATGGTAGTTTTTCATACATTTATGTTATGCCATTAAATCCATAAAATTTTGAGCATACCCAATACAAAAACAGTACTTTTCTAGACATCATTCACTACTTAATAAATAGAAGCTGACTAATAATACATTTAAAAACCCTCTAATGTGACACAATGGCCAGTGACCTGCAGGGGTACAGAAGAAGGGAAATTTTGGAGACACTGTGTGAGAAGCTTGAATTTTTGTCAGAGCTCGTCTCCATAGAAACCCACAGCCATCAGGGTGGATGGATTTACAGTCTAATTGAAGTGGGCAGCAGGTGAACCAGGGAGTGATGCAGTTACCTGAGGCGCAAAACAAAATAAATTGTGTGAGATGTTTCCTGTATCTATTGGACGGAGCAATAAAGGTTAAAATGACTCCGGGAGATGGTATTCAATGAAACGTGGAGTAAACAGGTGTTTGATGCACAGTGAAAGAACATAAACACGTTTACATTTTAAATGAGCTCCAGTGTGCACCTGGGTGTAGCTCATGAAAACGAGCAATTCATCTCGAAATAAAATATCAAAGTGGGATGTTTGAAGAAAAAAATCAGAAAATTATAATCCAGATATTTTACTCATTTTATTGAAATGTAATAAATGAGGCTGCTACTTATAGGTCTATAGGCAATAATGAGACCTGTGTGTGTGTGCGTGCGTGCGTGCGTGCGTGTGCGTGTGTGTGCGTGCGTGCGTGCGTGCGTGTTATGGTAATAAATATTGGGGGAAGGATGTGTTCTTATTTAGTACAACAGGTGTCAAGATTATTCATTAAACAGTGATAAACTAGTGAAAGTTGCATTACTAATTCATAGTGTGTTTGTGCTGTGTGCCGTGAATTTAACACTCATTTACACGTCTTTCAGTTTGTTGTGTTGTAAGCGAAAGGTAAACAGTATACCATGCTAAAAGGTAAATTGTTGTATTTAAACATTATTGTATGTATTGTTGAATGTATGCATTATATTAAGAAAAAAAAGATAATTTTGTAACATAAGGTTCATTTTTGATAATATTCAGTCTCAAAAACAAGCATATAAAGGCATACAAAAATTTAATGTCAGATATTTTCTGATATTTATTTTCTTTCATTTTCAAAATGTTAACCATGGTTAATCTAAATGAATAGGAGTATGCAGCCCACTCCATCCGTATAACTGGACTGATAATAAAATGAAGGACATTAGAAATGCTGTTGCCTTGTCACAATGTCCCATGTGTGTTAATAAATGAGTCTGTTCACTGCGATTAATAAACACATTGCTTTTCAGCACGAGCTTCCCTCAATGAGGAGGTGATTATAAAATAATGCTTCTGTCCTGCTGAGTTGTGAATACAGTGTTTGATATACAGTTACACTTCTTCAGGAGAGATAGACGTGGGTTCAACATTTAATTTGAGCTTTAATGCCATGCAATGCGAAGTGACGTAAAGCATTTTTCAGACCCTTACAAAAATTGACCATGGTTTTATACAGTTAAAATAAAAAAGCATGGTTTTACTACAGTTAAAACAAAACAAAAAAACATGGTTACTGAAACAATTTGATTTTGAAAACCATGTTTTTTGTAAAAACCATAGTAAACGATGGTTACTGTAGTAAAACCATGGTTTTGCCCTAAGTAATCAATGCACCAAAAAAACATGGTTACTACACTTGTACCACACAAAAAAAAAAACATGGTTAATTTTCGTAAGGGGATCCAGCCTTTATTTCACTTTATTACATTAATGTGAGAATTATCACAAAAACAAATTGTGATAATGTAAGAATTTATTGCGCGATGTTTATTCTCTGATGACCTCTGCTGGCAAGAATGATGATCGATTCTAAACTCTTAAATAGACGTGTGCTAAAGCCGACATTTTTAAATCAACAAATTAAATTATATAAATAAATAAAAACATTAGGGACAAAGTACATTAAAAAAACCTTCTAATTTCTGAAACTTTCTAATAAAACCATTTTATGTAATCTAGTCTGTGCCATTATTATAGTCAAGGTATCAGGTTAAAGTGTTCCAGATTAAAAATGCTTCTTACACGGGTTGGTTGTTTGAATGCTTGATTCTGATTGGCCAGTCGCGACATTTGTAGGTTCGTTATTCACAGATAACAACCTCTCAAAATTAATAACACACACCCGGGTGCAGTAAATCATTTTGACAGTTTTTTTTTTGACAAATTAAATAATAACATATGACATTATATTTACAAATGATTAAACCAAATTGCCTGTTCCTGACATTTGAATGTCGTTTCTTACCTTCAATCCAAAAGTAAACGTCTTTTCCGCACGGAAGGTCTGCATTTGGTAAAAATGAGCTAATAAAATATTTCAAATTCACATTTTCTCATGTGGCAAGTAGCCGTGTAATAAGCGGGATAATGTACAAGAAGACGGCTGTTATCGCGAAATAAACCCCTTCAGCTTCGCGTCGGGTCCTCCTGATCGCACTGTCGGGGCTTATTTCTGCGATAACAACCGGCTGCCTGATCATTTCCCCTTACTTACACTATCCAGAGATCCCACCAGGGCAGGAGTAGGTCTAGAAAATTATTTATGGTGTGGCAATTAAGGGGGTGGCCATATGGCCTACGCACAGAATTAATAAGCACTGTTTTGTGTTGAGTTTGTTAAATAAAATTAAATGTACTGTAGCACCAACTACAGTAGGCTACTGTTTTATACAGTGGTAAAGGTTGAATTTTATTTATGGTCGGGCCTGGGAAAAAACGGCACTTGTCTGATGGTCCTTCATTGTTTGCCTTATGAAAATTAATCATGGTTTTACTGTAAAAGTGTAATGACCATGTTTTTGGTGGATTGGTTATTTACGTTACCATATTTTGCTACAAACGTGGTTAATCTGTGGTTCCTGTATTGAGACAATGGCAAATTACTATGGTTACTATGATTTTGCAAATATCATAGTTACATGCCCGTTATGCCGTCATAGTTAAACTGTAGTAAAATTATATCTAATACACCATGGTTGGGTCAAAAATAGACAAACCCAACTGTTGGGTTAAAACCCCAGAAAATGTTTGACCCAACAATGGGTTAAAACAATTTAGCATTTGGGTTGAAACAAACCAGCATTGGTTAATTTATAACTCAACGGTGGATTTGTTCCATTTTTGACCAAATGCTGGGTTGAACTAACCCAACATTTTTTAGAGTGTAGCAAGAAAATCCCTTTGGTTGGAGAGTAAAAGTATGCCTTTAAATCCCATTGATGGACGTCATCTGAGCAGGGAAGACCTTGTGCTGTCCACTAGAGGGGGGAGGCAGGATATAAATCAATCCATCTTATTTTTTCTCTGTTTACAGCAGTTTATGTAAGGGATAATCCACAGCTGGCCGTGCATTAAAGGGTTTTAATGCACGACGTGGAGGCTAAGAACCACCCGATGCGAAGCGGAGGTGCATTAAAATCCTTTAACGCACGGCTAGCTGTGGATTATCCCATTTATACCATGGTCATTTGCCAAGTTAAATCTTTTATTGATGTTTACAGTGAAATTTTAGATCAAACAGGTGAAAATGACAGTGATTTTGTCAGTTAAATTTCAAATGTAATCAAACTTACTGGAGCTAAAGGGTTTTAATGCACACCTTCCAGCCAATCAGAATCGAGTATTCAAAAAGACCGTGGTATAAAACAAATGAATGCATACTTTTCATTTGTGTCGCCTTGAATAGGCCATATCTGTGTGTGAGAACAAGTTTTCTTAACTTATTAGCAATTCACTCACTCCTCTTTTTCTGTAAATGCACATTGGAATTTCATAACTGATTGTGAACAGATGTTTTACACATTAAACATAGGCAACATTCTCAGGTATGTTATGATCAATCTGTTGTGATTTGGTCTTAATGCTAAGACTTTTGCTCAGATTTAGCCCAGATTTTCAGTCTGGACTTGTTGCAGAAAGTCTGTGCCAGTCTGCAGATTTGATCAGTTGGTGTGTTTCTATCAGAAATTTTCAAAAAGTCTCCAAGTGTATGATGTCTAGTTAAAAAAAATTCTGTTCAGATTTTCAAAGTCTTGTAGTGTATTGCAGCCATTAGTGAGTTATGAGTCCTCGACTACCCCTAACTTTTTCACAGAAGCTGATTTTACTACTAAAAGCATTTGTGAAATATTCTTGGAGCAAAAATGTAGAAATCTTAACATAAAAAATGCATTTACACTATGACAAGAACAATAACTACAGGAATCTTTTATAGTTGTTTTACTTATTTATTTTTACAATGGAAGCTAAAGCCAGGTACAAAACACCATGGCCATTGTTACATATCAGCAAAGGCTTTCCGACACAGTGTAACAATATTTCATAGTTTTCCCTTTTTATCTTTTTTTTTTGTTTACTACTTACTATTCATTCACTTTACAACATAAGCTAATGCCAGGTCAAGAGGTTGCGATCTTTTTCGTTATCAGTATACTTCTTTCAAGTAGTTTCAGTTAACTGTCACTAGATGGCGAGAGAGGTTCTTTGTAACACATTGCGTCCAGAAGTAAACAAGTAAAGCCCTAAATAGCAAAACAAAGATATTTGGAGCGCTCGAATAAATGCTTGACATTTTGTTCCGACATTATTAGCATAAATAAAAAGAAAGCAAAGAATAATGATTACGTCATAAATACGCCTCATAATTTATTGCAACGGACATGTCTACGTTGTTAATATGTTGTTTTGACCATGAGGTTTTGACAACAACAATCGTTTAAAATAAAACAATCACCAATATTTAAGAGGCGTTGCTTTATCTATGGGAGCTGCGATGCGAGGGCGCGCCTGGAGGTGCAGGGAACAAGAGGCGGGCCGACACGAGGGCGCGCCTGAAGGTGCAGGAAAGAAGAGGCTGGGCGACACGAGGGCGCGCTTATGTGTATGTACACAGTCAGTCAGCTGCAGCTACGAAGTGAGTGCGCCGCGGTGAAGCTTCAAATAGTTGCGTCGGTATTTGTCGTGTTTTCAGAGTTTGGGTCGACATTGGATGGTCTTCCTTGTTAGTTGTCTACGCGTTTGCTCTCTAGTTGGACTCGCATTACTATGTGTTTGAGCTCAGAGTCATGGAGTGTGTGTTATGGTGGGGTAGAAAGGGGCTATTAAATCTGCCTTTGCCCCACTGCATCGATTGATCCTCACCACATGCCTATACCGAGACTGGATCTGATTTCAAACCTGTTTTTATAACTCTGGATTTCAAGCTGATCTCATTTACATTTAAAGGGAACTGAGACTAATAAAAACGAAGACGAGTAAGTAGATTACTGTGTAAATTCGGATGATGGAGGCTGTGATAGAAAAAGAGTGCAGTGCTCTTGGCGGACTCTTTCAGACCATCATCACAGACATGAAGGTAAAGATTTTTGGTTTGTTTTCTCCTAAACAGTGTTGCATGTGTACAAGACTAGGCTGTGTCAACAAAGTCAGCTGCGCTGGAAAACCAGTTGCTTTCGACTACAGAAGTCATACGTCACGCTGATGCAGTATGTTTTTGCAATCACATTTCATACATGCATTGCATCTTTTCATTGCAGCCGTGTGACGCTGCATTTGTGGGTCACGGATGCAAATGAATACATGCATGCTTGAAATGCATTGGTCATACTGACCTATTTTTAGTGTATATGGATTGAATGGCTTTACTCCGTTGTGTCCGCCTCAATGCACTTCGGATTTCCATCAATCCGTTCATTAATAATGTACAAATCATATCTGAAGTCTTGGATTATGTGTCAGTGGTAAAGCTAGGGTTTATTGGCACATGTTTAATGGTTGTGTAGCACACCTGTTCCGAGTCCGAGGAATGTTGGATTTCTGTTGACATCAGAGGTCTCAGGTGGGAAGAGCTAAATGTGGAGGAATGACAGCTGGCGTCTGTGGTCCATGTCATTATAAGGAAATCATGAGCCCTGTCTTATTGAACGATGCATCATCACATTATGTATTCAAGCTTTTGAAATAGCTTGTCCGTGATCCCATACAGTGCAGTAAGGGGTGTCTGAGATGGCTTTGTTTATATGTAGACAGGCACTAGTAAGCTCATCTCGCAAGAAAAACATTACATTTGATGAATCTGTATCTCTGTCCAGTGTCCCGCTTTGTTTGTAGTTCTTGTAGTCCACAGTGACAGGTAATTTATTTCAGGCTAACATCTATAATCAACAAAGACGTGGATGGAAAAATGATGCAAAGTATATCACCCTGGCAACCCATTTGTATAGCCGTATAGGACGGAGTCTATTGTATGGGCTGCTTTGTTGTTACTTGGTGATGGGGTCAGTTTCCAGGTCTCTGAAATATTTATCTGGTGTTTTGAGAACTTTGCCAGCACGCCATTGCATTGTCTGTGTTATAACTTGAGCTGGTTTATATATTTCATCATTTTCTGCCCATTGTGCTCAATACAATCTGATCAGGTGATTTGTTTCGTTGCTCTATAAAAACTGTTTGCTCTTGACCTTTTTGAGTTATCTGTGTTGTCTGCTCATGAAGCGAAACAGTCAAATGTGCTACAGGTATTACCTCTCCGAGTTTTGAATACGCTCAAGAATTGGTTTCCATATGTCTGGTAGTACAAGACCAGAATAATCTCACATCAGTATAACTTAAGTGGTCTCAGAAAATGCACATCAAATTAAATGTCAGTTCTTAAAAAAAAAAGAGCCAAAGGGTATGCTGCTTATCTGTATTCCCTTATGTGGATTAAGTTCCATAGTTGTGCATTCAGAAACTCACTGAGAATGCAAGCTGACCTATCTTTGACTTTAGTGTAGGAATGTTTTGAAAGATTTGTTCTACGTTACTTTACTTTTTAAGTAAATTGTTCAACAACAATAATAGTACATACAGAAAGTACAACAACAGTATTATGTAAATATCTTGCTATATGAATGTGGTTGTAGTTCAGTAACATGCGAGTCCAGTAGGAAAGTGCCACTCGATACCATCTCTGTACCATAGTGCCACCACAGTATTTTTTTTGTAAAGGGCTGTGAAACTGGTTACTGTATTTACTTACTAGTATTACATAATTCTTTCTTGTGGTAAAGAAAACAAAGCCTATCCTTTTGGTCTTTGAAGCCGTTGCGTTACCATCAAAGAGACATGTTTTTCTTTGTGGTCATTAACAATACAGTGGTAATTTATTAATCTATTATTTGTCTTTTACATCTACAGAGCAGTTATCCCATCTGGGAGGACTTCATCAGCAAAGCTGTGAAGCTGCAGTCGCAACTCAGGTAAGTTTTATTTCGGCCCGCATGTTTACCATCACCCATGCTCCGGTGGTGAAAAGGAGCGATGCTGTTTGGGGTTATTTGTCATTTTTTAATATATTTTAACAGAGTGAAGCCCTGAGTACAGCAGACCATTGATAGATCTTTATTAAACGGTGGCGTTCACCTGTGCAGTGTTAAGGGGAAACATGCGGCCCTCCCTTAGAACTTGTAGCTATAATTTGTAGCCTGTGAAGATCTGCAGTTGTCATTAAAGCCCGATCTTGTGTTTCTACTTAAGCTGTGAAGAATGCATGACCCTCCTCAGCTTAATGCAGACGTGAGAGCCATGTTTGCAAGATGTAGTCGTTTCTGCACCTGTACAGATTGCATTGAACTTTAAACAATAAATTTTTGGGGGGGAAGGTAAGCTTATAAATTATATCGTATTAAATCGTATTAAATTATTATTATTATATTGTTTTAAATTAAATTGTATCTGACAGTTCAAATTATAAATCATTATTATGAGTTTTAATAATGATTTATAATTTGAACTGTCAGATATGATGCATTGTGTGTGAAATGTAGCGGCATCTAGTGGTGAGGTTGCGAATTGCAACCAACGGCTCACTCCACCCATCCCTTTTGAAGCACTACGGTGGCTGACACAGGACTAAGATATCGTCACATTTTCGCTTCTTTGCCGAAGGAGATAACGTATTTACGATATGTGCTCTGTAGACTCAGTTAGTCGGTTTAGGGCTACTGTAGAAACAGCATGGCGAATTCTATGTTAGGGGACCCGTGGTGTATGTAGATAGAAATAGCTCATTCTAAGGTAATAAAAACATAACACTTCATTATGTAAGGTCTTTATACACTTAAGACATAGTTGTGTATATTATATTATATTGTATTTCTGTCAATACATCCTCTTAAAAATTACACATTGGACCTCTAAATGTTGCAGAATTGTTGTCATTTGTCATCATCAGTATGCAAACTAACCTACAATTGTATGTTTTAAACATAAGGGTTTGGTTCCAAAATGAGTTTAAAAAAAAAATCATGGTTTTTATTATGTTAGCATGTTTTATTGTGTTAGTTAGTTGTATTTTTTGAGTTATTATGGCTTAAATCAAAACAAACCAACTGCAGTTCGATTGATATTAATTGAAATGCAAAATAAATAAAAAAAATTGAAAATTTTTAAAAACGTTTTGGAACAAAACTCTTCATATATTAGATGTAAAAGTTTTAAATTGCAGCCTTAACAGATCATATTTAAAGATGAACAGACCTGTGTTTGTCAACATAATACTCTTCATCATGACATCATGTGTTCACAGCTTTGCTTTAAAGTCCACATAAGGGTTAATATAGCTACATTAGTTCCCTGAATTTAATGGTTGCTGCGGTTTAAGCACCACTGAGAGAGTCATGCAGATCGCGAGCATTGGTTTCCTTCATGTGCGTTGGTGAATGGAGAGTTTCCATCAAGCCATGAAATATCTTTCATTTCAACTATAACAAACACACTGAGAACCTCTGATGTGTCTTGGCTAAATATCCACTTTAAGCAGACTTAATTCTCTGTGATATTGCCAACGTGCTAAAATTTCAACGTGATATTCAATAGTAGGCATTAAAGAGATATTCCAGATGTGCTTTTGAAGATCTTTAATGGCAGATACACGAGGCACCCGTTTAACTGTGCGTCCTCATTTGTTGGTGAGTCATACCTATTCAGTACCTCAGCGACTCTGTTTACACAGGCAGTTGTAAATATGGGGAAATTTCATCTGCAAAAAACACGTCTGTTTGGTCAGGCCAGGCAATAGAAAGGTCAAGAGCGACATTACGCATGTTCAGACCGACAGCATGTTCAATGGCTCAAACCTGAACGTGTAACTAACCTTGGTTATCTTTAAACTCTAAGTCTTACAATATGCGGTTTGATCGTGCAAAGAGAACGTGTTTTAAAATTTGATGCCCTTCATTCTTAAAAGACCATTTAATTTGGGTTTGGGGTAGAGCATATTCACATTTTGGTTAGTGGTTAGCTTGAGAGAACGTTGCTTTCAACTAAAGACCAGTATTTAAAGTCCCCATGCGTAGGATACTCCCAGGTACACTTCTTTGAAATTTTGGTAAAACTACTTCTCCTATAAGAGCTGATGGTTAAAGTTCATCTCTGTTCTGTGATCAGTCTCTGTAATGCTAGGGCACTGTTGTCTGTTGGGAAGTACCTAATGAAATCCAAGTCTCACGTGCTCAATAATCACATCTCTTTCAAAGAGGCTAAAGACGCTGTGCTCCAAAATTACAGTTTTGTTTTCTGGGTCGTCCGTTTAGTTTGTGGCTAAATATCGCGTCTCTTTTCCTGTCTGATCTGACCGCAGCGACGGTTCTGAAAATCCAGCATGCACATGATCCGAGACGTGCCTTTTTCCCCTTTCCCGCTCTGATTCGTAAAGCAGCTGCTTCTATCTCCATATTTCTTCCAGTTTTTATAGCCACTTTAACTTTTGACACGTTCACTTGTGAACCCGATGCCCTCCAGCGGTTTGTGTGGGTCTGTTTACGTTCCGGCCTATAAGATACTAACCCGTGTTATACGGCTAATGTTTAATTGCTTCTGGTACTTGCGTTGTTACACTCAAACCTTGATGTTATTGAATAAGTTGAGTCTTCACTTCTGTCTAGCATTATGAAGGAGTGTGTTGGATTATTGCTTCTATTGGTCATCATGTGAGGGATGTTGTTTTTATTGGTGTGGGAATTCACAAGGGTTGTGATTCTCTTGTAAAAAGAAACGGCATCGTTCAGCAACTCCTCTGAATGCCAGAGATGATTGGAAATGTTTACAGGCGAAAGTGAAATGAAATAATAACAAACTCAACAAGCTTACTAAAACGCTTTAAAGGGATAGTTCACCCAAAAATGAAAAATCTGTCATCATTTACTCAACCTCTTTTCATTTCAAGCCTGTATAACTGTCTTTCTTCCGCAGAACACAAAAGAAGATATTTTGAAGAATGTTGTTAACAGCCCCCCATTCATTTGCATTGGTTACAATAGAAGTGAATGGGGGGGGCTGTGCTGTTCTGTTACCAACATTTTTCAAAATATCTTCTTTTGTGTTCTGCAGAAAAAACAACGCTGAACGATGCAGGTTATGTCATCAAACCCCTCCCTGTCACACGTTTCTGTTTGATCACACCGTTGGTTTATTTCAAATTATCAAAACATCATGTTGCGTAGGCCATTGAGTAGTGTACAGTAGACTGCCTGTGGCACTCCCCGCCTAGTATCTGTTTTGCCATTTGCGTCACGCATTCTAAAACCAGATCTGATCAAACACGGTTGTACGGCCGTTCATGAGGTCTGTCACATGACCTCCCAGTCAAACCTTTGCATGCTGCCGTGGAAACGCGCGATCAGATTTCACAGTTGTCTGCTTGTGTCAGGCGCTCCACCCGCGTTGGAGGAATTCTTGTAGTACCGAGGCAAGCGTTGACTTTCCATTTTCACTCCGTCTCGTTTTCCATTCAGTCTCTGGAATGGCGCAGCATTCCCGGTCATGTTACGTTTGAAGTTCGTGCATTATCAGTGCATGATATGGGTCTTTGAGTCTGTACACAGCTGGCAGACAAACACAGAAGTCTAGCAACCAGCACATGAGTGAATGTCTCTTTATGAAGCCATTAACCCCCATCAACATCCGTTCACCTCCAACAATGAAATAACCTTTGATATCATCATACGAGTGAAGTTAACAACCAGGTGCCCCTGGTACACATGAGTTTGAATGTCTTAGATAAGGGTGGAATGTTGACCAGGTGTGTGTGATTTTTCTTTTTCAGGACAACTGTGGTTGCAGTGGCAGCATTCCTGGACGCTTTTCAGAAAGTGGCTGACCTTGCCACCAGCACACGAGGTGAGCAGATGGAGGAGATGCAGAGATGCTTGAGGGGGAGAGAGGGAGGAGCTAAAATAAGATTACGGAAATACAGCTTTATTTGGCCCTTTGCTAGGAGTGATGTGCTTTTAGTGGCATTTAAACTCTGTTTCCTTCACAATCTGTGTGCAAATGCATCTTATCGGTGAATGTAGTATAAGACGAAGCACCGTGCATGTCCTAATGAGGTTGAGATTTCAAGGAAAGGAAGATGATGACTTGTTAGTCTCCTCTTATAGGTGTAGTTCACCCAAAAATTCTTTTATCATTTATTCACCCTCATGTCATTCCAAACCTGTATGGCTTTCTTTCTTCTACAGAACAAAAAAATATATATTTTGAAGAACATTGGTAACCAAACAACATTGACCACCATTCACTTCCATTATATGAACACAAAACCACTAGGGATGTAACAAGTCGCTCGGCTCACGATGCAATTCACGATACTGATCTCCCGATACGATTTATTTTTACTAAATGAGTTGAGACAAATTAGAAATGAACCACTGCCCTTTTATTATTTCTTAAATGCAGCACATTTCTTTGTGAAAGAAGTCCCTGTGAACCGGAAGTTGCGATCGTTTTTGCTTCCGTATTTTGACACATTTCCGAGTTAAATGGGATTTCGAATGAGAAAAATAGTGGGCGTGGCTTTCATCTTTCTCTGCGATTTGATTGGATATATAAAAACAGCCATTGCATTTTGAAATGGAACTGGCAGCAGACTGACAGTTGAAGGGGGGGAGTTAACGGATGCTCCGCCCAAGCCATCTAACATACGTCATTTAAGATGAGTAGTCATTACACGAAGGAAGTGCATTTTCAGATTTTAACTAAAGATTATGAGGGCACACAAATTTTAAAAAGAGAATGACCCACATTGATAATCTTTTTACAATAAATGCTGCAATACTTCATAAAAAAACAGGCATTGTAATTTTACATTTCACTGGAACTTTAATGTCAAATAACAAAACTAAACTGCAATTTTAAAACAAATTTCAAATCAAATAAAAAATGCAGAATTCTCTTTAATATAAACAAACTAAGACTTTGTGCTTTTCTTGGATTTTTTACATTTTACATTTAAAATTTATGTTTTCCAAGTTTGCAGTAAACCCAGCGGCCCCCACTGTTCAAAACATGTATTGCGATTTCAAATAACATCTCAACCGGCTTGAATCATCACATATTATAATCGATTTTCAACTGGCTCACGGTGAATCGTTACATCCCTAAAAAACACTGAGGCATTCCTTAGGTGTTTCACATATACAGGTTTTAAACAACATGAGGGTGAATAAATGATAACAGAATTTGTATATTTGGCTCAACAGTCCCTTTAAGAATGTTTTTTGTTAGCTACTGTTTTAAGTGGATCTTTGGACTACTTGATTTTATTTGATCAAAAGTTTCCTGATTTTTGCTTGATATCCGCTATTACTCTTCTGGGCAACCAATTTCCTACATAGCTGTGGTAGTTTTTCCAGTGTCATTTTGTAGTCTTTTTCTTCTCATGTTTTAATGTAACAAACTCAAATCAATATTTCACGACCACTTTATTTCTTTAGTAAGTGCAAAATCTATTTACGATCAGCTGGTCATTACCTTGCAGGTTTTTTTTGCGATAATGATCGGCTGACTGTAGATTATGCATATTTTTTTGGTCAAATATGAAATAGGCAAACTGTCAATGTCACAGAATATGAAAAAGAATTGAGAAAGGAGAGGTACCTACTACGGTAAAAGGACAGCGTCTGAGGTAGCCTCAGTCTTGGTCTTCACACCCAGATCTCCACACAATCCTATTAATAGTCACCTATAAAGCACTTTCATTCATCACTGGCCTGCAGAGCTCTGGAGCTCCCTGTCATCTCTCTTTCTTTCTCTGTCTCTCTTCATATTGCCTCTTCTCTGACTGATGTAACCTGGTGAAACAGGTCTACAGTGTAAACGCAGATGGTCTTCTCTCCACATTGACAGTATTGTTGGCTGCCATCCGTGTCATTCTTCATTGGTGCATCACTCACTCATCCAAGTTAGACTTGAAAACACGTAAGAATGTATTTCAGTTTTGCACCATAGTAATTGAGCAAGACAAAATGTAAATGCCAATGACTTGAACATTAAACACTAAACACAGACATTGACTTAAAACATTCATTTAACAGCTTCCAAGTTGGTGCAGTGGAAAAACAAAGAAGTACAAATCAGCTTTTAGGGCATTTTTTAACTACGGCTGCACAGGTGTCATCACACATTACCACCATGTGAACATGTGTGAAGGCTAAACTTTCAGTTTACTTGCTGTTTGCAGGTGTGGCAATAAGTTTATTAGGCATGTGGTTATATGGGTGTGTGTTTTTTGGGAGGAGATGCCAAAACTGATTTTGATCTCTGATGTGACTAAAAAGAGCCACAATAGCAGTGATGCTCTCCAAGGGCCACGCTCAACTATATACAGTATATGTGGGTTTTATTGAATGTTACTGGGTGTTTACCCATAGCATACGAATACTAGGAGTCTCAGGTTAGACCACATGTAGTCTCTAGATACAGGTCATTAGTCACATAACACTGACCTTTTTCCCTTCTCTTTATTCTACTCTTTTCGTATTCTTCATTGAATGTGTTACGCATTCATAAACACCGTCTCGATTTTCTGCAAGGTAAAGCAACAAGGTGGTGTGACCTCCTCGCGGCATCAAATCTCAGAGGCATGCAGCAGTCTCCATAGCAACCAAATGGAAATTGTGTGTGTGTGCGGCCAGGATCACACCCTGTTCGATTCACTTTTATAACTCAGCTGTTGCCTCAGTGATGTCACATCTGCCTAACATTTGCGCTGCCAAATTGCTCATTTCCGCTGAATGCAGAACGTACACGTTTAATTAAATCTTCGAGCCTTTATGCCTGTTATCAGCTCACATCTCGGATCTGTTTGACGGGAAGAGCGCTTGATTTATTCACCACACACATGCACCCCCCCCATCTCCCCCATCAGCGTTTCTTTCGATGGGTTAATGACTGTTGGTTTTGCTAAGCCTGTGGGAGTGACAGATGCACAGATATGTATCGTACATACATGTCAGAGCATTAACCCATTTCCCACAATTCTCATGATCGTGACCGGCCTCCGTCTGAAAGGAAATTCAGGGGATATTGTCGTCGGTACTGATTTGTCTGAATGAGCATGGGTGGAGTTGACAGTGCCTCAGTCATGGCTGCCATTTTTGTCTTTCATATCTCTGAGCTTGCTTTTATATTCGGCACTTGAAAAACAGATTGGGGGTGAGGGGCTGTCACCATGACAACATATTTGGATGTTTAAGAAATGGGATGGTGGGGGTTTGGGATTGGGGGATGAGGTCTCTTTATTTCATCAGCTTTATTTATTTCATACACTTAGCCCATCCGCTTTAAACATCACAGCATTAATATTAGACGAATAATTACAGAAAATGACATGCCATCTCATTTCAATCTGATGATACGGTGTTAAAAGTTATATAAAAATGTCATCCCGCTGGGGTTATTAAAGCAGGATTAAGCCACACAGCAGTGGATTGTGGGAATGTGTCTATGGTCAGCAGTTATTACCTGTTTTTTACACCTTTTTGTTTTTCCACTGCACAAATTTTGAGACTGTTAAATGTATTTGTGTTTATGTTTACCCATGATGCACTAGTCTGTTTAAACACATGTTTCATGTCAGTTAGAGATGCTGGAAGTGGAATCTGACCTCTGGAGTTTGAGATGTACGTGCTCGAGCAGCATTACACTCCTGTTTCACTTTCAGGCTATAAATAAGTGTCCCGTTGCAGTGCGATGTATCAGTGTTGTCGGTGCTTTTGTTGTAGCACATAAAAGAAAGAAATATAAGGCAATATAAACATGTTTTTGATGTGACATGATCAATAGACTGGTTTATTCGATTTGGTTACTGATTAAACTTAATTACAGAATAGTGCATCTTAAAAAAATTAAAAGACCTTTCCAACTTTTTTATTTAATAAGCATTTCTAGATGTATGTGGCCATTTCAAGCAGTGTCTGTTTAATATTAACCAAACCTCGGGAGTGACAACGTCACCCAACAGCAATGTGAAAGACAGCATGACAAGAAACAAAAAATCTGTGAATATGAAAAAATATAAAAGTGAATATGAACTTGTTTTCTTTGCAGTATTTGAGGTATGAAAAAATATGCTCTTTTAAAGAAATTCTGTTATTTTGACCTGTTTCTCCAGTTTTCGTTTTCTGCAAATAGATGCAAATAGAAATTTGGAAGAAATAGTGTTAGTAGTTCACAGAATTAAACAAAAATGATCATTTTACCTAAACACATAAATAGTAAACTCAGAAAAACAGAAAATAATTTTGAAAGGGTCTCTTAATTTTTCCTGCGACTGTATATTTTTTGTTGCTCGTCCTATGTATGCACTTACTGTATATATTTGGAATATGCATATACAGCTTGGGCTGGCTGTTTGGGTCACATCTTATATTCTATACATTCTTTATTTATAGGTCACACGAATCATTCATGTTTCACATGTTAGTCTGATCTACAGAGATGTTAAGAGTGAGTAGCTGTCATCTCTTGAAAGAAATAGTGCAGTTTCTTACGTGTTAAGAGCCTGCATGCCTGTGCACAACCCTGAGATTTAAAATCTGTCAGACGTGAAGCGTGTTGGTGATGTGCTGACATGCTCAGGAGAGAGTTTCAACATTGACGTGTTTTCTTTGGCACCGATCATGGCTTTGCTTGTCATCGAATGAGTATGTTTTTGAAACAAAGGATTTGTGGAGATTTACAGTATCAACTTATTCTAATCTTCACTGTCCAAGCGGTGATTTAAAGTTTGAAGTGCGTGATGTTGTTCTTTTTTTTTTTAAGGAATCCTGTGAGGAATCCTTTGTGAAAAAAACAATCCTCTCATTGTTTTGGAATCTTTTTCTTTGTTCAAATTTTTCTCTCTTTTATCAGATTTAACGTCTTGAAACGTATCTCAACGGCATCATCGTGCTTCATTTGTATTCATAACCTGTAAAAGATGTCCAGATTTTCTCTCCCCGTCTCTTAATGCTTCATGACTTGTTTACCACAAGGCCATTAATTATTAAACTCAATTTTCACAGATTTGATTAAATAATTAAGCAGATGCATGGAGATAAAATCATGTGTCTCAAGCCGGGCAAAGTCTTACAGTCAAGACATGAAACCATTGACCTCTCCTTCCAAGTACAATATCTGCCTTGAGGTTTTCATAGTAAACCTTAAACTCGAAAATCACAAAGGCAGACACTTAAACACTCAGCAGATCATAAGTAAAATTCAAAGCCGCCCGTCTGCTCAGTATTTGCGTGAACACTGAAGCCAATTCATTTTCCCATCTATTCTGATTACCCTCAGATCATTTTTCCTCTGAATGTCTAAATGCTCCCCGTGGGCAGATTGAAGCGGCCTTGTGTGCGGGTCTGTGTAAATGCTTCGACTTTATTCTGTTCCATTGTGAAGGCAGAGGCTCGAACTGGGCCGCCCATTCAGGCTACTGTACGGCCCAACAGTGGGTCCATTGTGAGCTTTGTGGGGTCAAGTCTTCACCCCTGCTAATGCCAAATGATAGAGCTTGTGAACAAATGGGCATGAAGTCATGGCTTTGAGATAAATGTGATCCAAAGTGAGGCCTGGTTTTGGCCCGTAGTTAATTGGGCCTTATCTGCAGTCGCCTCCATCCCGAGTTCAGTTTCACATGTACCCCATTTCACAGGATGGAATGGGCGGCTGTAAGCAAACCACAATATGTGCAGCTCTGTTGTAAAGCCAACTAGGTTTATGACATTACAGAAACTGCCTATTGCAATACAGACCCAGAATACAGTCCCTCATATATTGACTGCTGTAGCGCCGGATGATGTTATCATGGGGCTTAACCTCTGACCTCAGAGCTGTCATCACAGTAGTGAGTGATCGCTTCTTTGCTGCACTCACATTGTTATCTAGCCACAAATGTAATTATGTCTAAATTTGTTTGACATGTAGTAGAATAACTTAGTATAACTATGTTTTAAGATGTCCTCAGGCAATCCGAATGGTGCTTTGTTATTCTGGGGCCGGAGTCACGAAACTGTTCTTAAGACCAAATATAAGATTGTTCTTAAGATACATTATAGAATGTCCGTAAGTATGTTCCTAAGTGCGATTGTCAAACATTTCTTAAAAAGTTCTTTTTTCGTAAGAAAGCGTGTAACACGCCGGTCCTCTCGAAAATGCGTGTCAGGGTCATGATTCGACTCCTCTAGGTGTGAACATGACACGCATGTATGAAGGTGGAGTAATGTTTTCAGAACGGGGCGATTTTCTCATGTTTTTATCATTCATGATGTGTACTGGGTGTACATGGTATTTTGTGTATGTGCACAGCGCACAGTTTCAATAATTGCTGCCGGAACGTCAGCTTCGATTGTGAAATGGTTTTGGCTCTTGTGTGTCTTGTAACTGGTTGCGTCATTACTGTTCGCTTATGTTGTGAAACACCATTGGCTGCGTGCATTGCTTCCTGGAGCACGGTCGTCGGTGATTAAAACCTGCTCTGCTCAGCCACACAATCGTACGGCTATAAAAGACTCTGAATGCAATGGGACCTGTTCATAATGTTTTATACTATTTTTGCTACGTGACTTCTATTTGCTTGTTTTTTAATCGTCAGGAGGTGGGTAGGTTTAGGGTAGGAGTTAGGGCTGTGCAAAAATATCGATACATGTAACTATCGCAATATTTTTTTTTTCAATAGTGTATCGATAGTGATACCTATACTATCAATATATATTTTTAAATCATGTCATATACATACGGCCAAAAGTAAGTGGAAGCGAGCATGGCGAAAAATATAAGAACGCTTGGATCTCTCAGAGCTGATGTGTGGGTGTGCTTTGGTTTTCAAAAGAAGTCATGGAGTAATGAGTTATATAAAATAATGCCGTTTGTAGGCTTCGCAAGTCATGACACAAGTCACTTGGCTACAGCAGTGCATTAGACAGAAGGTTTATTAAGAAAAGTAACAATGACATTTATTGTGCTTTCACGGATGTGACACCAGCACATTTACAGCACGGATGAACCAGAGGTTTAAACTGCCCATGTTCATTGTTTTAAGTGTAATGCACCACAACAGCCAAGTGACTTGCGTGACCCACCTTATTCCCCTGTGCTACCCACTTGAGGGGCGCAATCCACAGTTTGAGAACCCAAACGGTCCATGCATCACACATCATGGACACTCTGCAGAGGTAAGGGATGTTTTTACACTTATCCTTACAGAAAACCCCCGGTGGTGCACAGCATGTTGTATTTCTAGCTCTACTTTTTACATTTTCTATTTAAAGTATTGCAATATACCGCAAATGTGTATCGTATCGAAATGCACTCACCTAAAGGATTATTAGGAACACCTGTTCAATTTCTCATTAATGCAATTATCTAATCAACCAATCACATGGCAGTTGCTTCAATGCATTTAGGGGTGTGGTCCTGGTCAAGACAATCTCCTGAACTCCAAACTGAATGTCAGAATGGGAAAGAAAGGTGATTTAAGCAATTTTGAGCGTGGCATGGTTGTTGGTGCCAGACGGGCCGGTCTGAGTATTTCACAATCTGCTCAGTTACTGGGATTTTCACGCACAACCATTTCTAGGGTTTACAAAGAATGGTGTGAAAAGGGAAAAACATCCAGTATGCGGCAGTCCTGTGGGCGAAAATGCCTTGTTGATGCTAGAGGTCAGAGGAGAATGGGCCGACTGATTCAAGCTGATAGAAGAGCAACTTTGACTGAAATAACCACTCGTTACAACCGAGGTATGCAGCAAAGCATTTGTGAAGCCACAACACGCACAACCTTGAGGCAGATGGGCTACAACAGCAGAAGACCCCACCGGGTACCACTCATCTCCACTACAAATAGGAAAAAGAGGCTACAATTTGCACGAGCTCACCAAAATTGGACAGTTGAAGACTGGAAAAATGTTGCCTGGTCTGATGAGTCTCGATTTCTGTTGAGACATTCAAATGGTAGAGTCAGAATTTGGCGTAAACAGAATGAGAACATGGATCCATCATGCCTTGTTACCACTGTGCAGGCTGGTGGTGGTGGTGTAATGGTGTGGGGGATGTTTTCTTGGCACACTTTAGGCCCCTTAGTGCCAATTGGGCATCGTTTAAATGCCACGGCCTACCTGAGCATTGTTTCTGACCATGTCCATCCCTTTATGACCACCATGTACCCATCCTCTAATGGCTACTTCCAGCAGGATAATGCACCATGTCACAAAGCTCGAATCATTTCAAATTGGTTTCTTGAACATGACAATGAGTTCACTGTACTAGAATGGCCCCCACAGTCACCAGATCTCAACCCGATAGAACATCTTTGGGATGTGGTGGAACGGGAGCTTCGTGCCCTGGATGTGCATCCCACAAATCTCCATCAACTGCAAGATGCTATCCTATCAATATGGGCCAACATTTCTAAAGAATGCTTTCAGCACCTTGTTGAATCAATGCCACGTAGAATTAAGGCAGTTCTGAAGGCGAAAGGGGGTCAAACACCGTATTAGTATGGTGTTCCTAATAATCCTTTAGGTGAGTGTACATACCAATATATTGTATCGTGACCCATCTATCGTGATATGTATCGTATCGGGAGGCACTTGCCAATACACAGCCCTAGTAGGAGTGGGGTTAGTGCTGTAAAATATCTATTATAAAAGTACAATTAATACGTATTTTTAAAATCGTTTCAGTTTTACAAGTGCAAAGAACTGAGCGTGTCATGTTCACGCCTAGAGGAGTCAAAGCATGACACTGACACGCTCTTTCGAGTGGACCTTTGTGTCTGTTACACACTTTGGTGTGATACCGGGTTGCAAAATGATATGCTTTGTCAATGATTACACTTGCCTGCTCGTGTGGTAACTGTATATACTGTATGTTTATCTATACAATAAACTTTTTTTGTGTAACAAGCACCTAGCATTCTTATATATTAGCATGTGATGTGTTAAACAGCATTTGCGATCGCATGGCTAAAATGTTAGCAAGTGTTACTAAATTATATTTTACCTATTATAATACTTTTTGTGTGTTACTACGGCATAATATTCTCTCCATTTCGAGTCACTTTGTCCCAGAATAAATGTAAAAAGCACTCCGTTTTTAATAATGAAAGCTAAAGTAAGGGAGCTAGACCTATGATTATTATATCAATATAAAAATTCCTCAATGGCAAGTAAACGTTACAATTATGATTGTGGCTCAATACAATACATGTCAAATGTGAAACAACCAAATACATGAATTAAACATCTTATCTTTTGAGATTTAAGACAACTGTGAGGCTGTCCTAATTTTAAGATGATATTACGACTGCTTTTGTATCGAGAATTTGGATTCTTCTTCATTTTTCCCTAAGATTAATCTTAAGAAGTTTTTTTCGTGAGTACATAATTCTAATTTAAGAAAAAAGTTAGGAATGTTAAGAAAAAAATATGTCAGAATTTTCTTAAGAATGTTTTGTGAATCTGGCCCCTGGTCTCTAGATATAGCTCATGTCCAGCCCAAAATGGGTCTATTGAATTTGTTTTATTATGATTTTTTTATTTGTTTATCATTTGCCAAGCAAAAAGCAGAATGAAAGCAACATTTTTTTCTTTTCTTTTTTGATTAACAGAAATAAGCAAGCATATACAGTAAGATAACACAACAACAAGAAACAATTAAAGGCAATTTTCCATTTACATTTGAGAAATCCTAAACATGATTGCTTAACTTTGTTTGCATATTTTCTTGTGTTATCCTATTCCTTAGCTTCAATGCTGTACCTACTTAGCATTAAAGGAGTAGTTCACCCAAAAATGAAAATTCTGTGAGCATTTACTCACCCTCTTGTCATTTCAAACCTGTACAACTTTCTTATGCAGAACACAAAAGAAGAATTTTTAAAGAATGTAACTGAACAATGGCGGTACCCATTCACTTCTATTGTACAGACACAAAACCAATGCAAAGTCAATGAGTACCGCAATTGTTTGGTTACCAAAATTATTTTGACTTAAGGAGGTTTATGTTTTGGCTTGCCGCTTGTCCCAAACATCCCAAAAGTCAATTTTCACATCTCTATTCACATGGTCTTCACAGTTAAGTCATTGTGCATATAAATAGCTTCACGAGCACCAGGGTAAGCGAATTCAGCCAAAAGAGTGTGTGTTATTGTTCGCGCAGCCCGCTGCACTTCTGTCAGCACCTACGATGAGCTCAGACTCGTCCAAGACGATCACATTTCAAGGAAAACCTGTTCCTCTCCGTATCTTTTAAAGTCTTTGGAAAGCGATTCATCTGTGTGGTGTGTCACTCTACGTGTTCTTGGAGACTTTTCAGTGTTGTTGTTTTTTCTGATTTGTGGCTTTAATTATTTATTCGGTTTGTTTCCTCAACATCTGATGTGCAGTTTGAACAAGTTGCATTGTTCTTCAGATGTGCTTGCAGCAAAAACATGATGGTGTACTGTGAAAAACAACACTGTTTTTTTAGCTTTGTGATTTTGATCAGGAAATCTTCTCATTGTGTTGTTCCAGTACAAATAAAAAGCATTCTCGCTGTCTTTCTAAATCAGTATTGTTTGCTTTAGTTGTGGTTGGTGAACAAAGGCGAAATCCAGCTTGAGCTATGGCAGTATGTTTTAGACTAGTTTTAAGGAACACGCGGCAGGCCGCATGCCTGTCGCTTTCTAATCTGTCGTCATAATTGACTTCATATGAAATGCCGCGAGAGATTTTGCTGATGAAGAGGCCAGCGCTCAAGTTTGCCATCTCAACGCAGTTTCATCATAATCAAGTCAGATGAGATGAAATAAATACCCAGAATGCCCAGCACTGATGGCTGTGGTTACGTGTAAAATGAAGGATCATCCAGAATGTATGTTAATGCTGTATTTGAGTGGGCACATTATCCGAGATTGTCCCCTGATTTGACGGGCGCTGTCCCAAAAACCATCTCCTGCCTCATTTTACAGCCGTCCTTCTCTACCAAACGCTTAAGGTATCAAACCAAAGGCCATGGGTTCGTTGCCCAGGGAATGCATGTATGGGTAAAAAGTCTAGCTGGAATGCATCTTGGTTAAAAATGTTTGCCAAATGCATAAATGCAAATGTTTTTCTTGGAACCCAGCTTTTTTCCACCCAGCCGGTTTTTCAAAAATGGTTTGACATAGTGACTCATTGGGAAGAAATGACTGAAACCAAACCTCTTGTTGTGGTTGAAGTCTCTGCCTTTATTTTTGAATCTCTCTTATCCTGTTCCCAATTCAAATCCTTTATTATTTGAAGTCACAGAGCCATCACTGAAATTCAATGGGATGGGGACAAAATTTCATGGCTGGGGTTCCTCACACTTCAGTTGTTTAAGTGGGCTGTACTACAGAGAACCTTGTGGCACCTTCCATCGCAAAACCCAGGAGGACACTGTTACTACCCCTAAAAGAATGTTACTATGAAAGTCTAATGGCAACTCCAGAAGAATCCTCACGGGAATATCCCACGACGATGCTGAGGCAGCAGAGAGGGTCAGATGGGAGTGTGAGCTCAAACCTGAGGCTGTGGTAAAAGTGTGTGGGTTCATTTTCAGGGTTTCTTGCATTCCTGAATCATAGTCAGACATAGCAGAAGTCTAGAGAGGCCCCTCAGTGACAGGCGAGGCTCTCAGCTGTCTCCATAAAATGTTAAAACAGCATACCTCTGAGGGAAAGAAAATAATGCACAAAGTTTTAGAAATTTGGGATGTGTAAATGGATGGCTATATTTCAATGTTCTAATCATAGTCAAATGGAAGCCCTCAATAATTTGTTTAGTATCTTGATACCAAAATGAGGGATATTAGGGACGTATGTTCAACGAATAAATCGGGAAAGTGACTATAAACCTTTGTTCTTTACTTTGACCTTTGTTTGCAGGAAATGGGAAAACTAGGGAATAGCCAAAAAGCTATGTGGTGTTAGCTGGAAAGAGGGCAGATGTGAACGGGTCTTCAGCCCCTCTGAGGGTACCTCTAATTGAAAACCATTTGCTGTCATTTCACAATACACATGGCTGGCAATGCATTCTTAATCTAGTAATGAGGCGGTTAGCGGCCCGATACTGACCCCTGCGTCAGTCTTGCAGGGTTGTTAACAGTAGCTGGGTGGGTGTGAAGGTAATGACCATGTTTTAATGTTGCTGGCTAGACATACGCTGCCATTTTTATTAGGGCCCGAGCACGGAGGAGCAAGCCACCGGCTTGCACCGTAGTGCAGAGCCCTTTTGTTTCTGTGTTGTTTATTCTTCTTCTTCTTCTTCTTCTTCTTCTTCTTCTTCTCCCTCTTTGATCACTAATTTGAAGGCCTAAACATGCTCAAAAACTCACAATAATTTGCACACGCATCAGACCTTGCAAAAATTTACATCTGATATGGGTTTTAAAATTAGGCGTGGCAAAATGGCTTGCTAGCGCCACCTAGAACTGCCCAGGCCACTACGCAATACGTACATGCACCAAATTTGGTGGGCTGATAGAACACCCCGAATCATTAAGAAAAGTCTCTTGGAGCATATCTCTAAACCCAACAGGAAGTCCGTTATTTTTGATTTCCTGTGCAATTTTGTAATTTGTTTCAATTTCCAGTCGTCGTACTTTAACGAACTCCTCCTAGAGTTTTAATCCGATCAACATCATCTTCATGTCATTCTAATCTTGAGGTCTTTGCGAAGCTAAATTGCGGAGATCTTGACTTTTCGTGGGGAAACGTGACCCTGGCGGCCTGCCAAAGTTTGGCGTTTCGCCATGAACAGGAAGTTGTTGTAACTCAGGCATACAATGTCCAACAGGCCCCAGACTTCACCCAGACATCACACATTTGATAAAAGTCTTGGCCTGAAGACATCTACTTGGTAATATTCAGATACAGTTATAGCGCCACCTGCTGGCAACAGGAAGTGGCATGTTTTAAACTGTGATTGACTCCTCATAGACATTTCAACAGATCAGCATCATATTTGAAGTGTACAGCCAGTATGATCTTCAGACCTTTGTGAAGATACATTGCAAGTTCCTGACTTTTCGTTGAGGGGCGTGTCCGTGGCGGCCTGACAAAGTTTGATGTTTCGCCATGAAACAGGAAGCTATAGTAACTCAGGTACACAATGTCTGACCAGCCCCAAACTTCACATGTTTGATAAGAGACCTGGCCTGAAGACATCTACATGGTAATTTTCAGATACAGTTATAGCGCCACCTACAGGAAACCGGAAGTGACATGTTTTAAACTGTGATTAACTCCTCATAGAGATTCCAACAGGTCAGCATCATATTTGGCCAGTATGATCTTCAGACATTTGTGATGATACAATGAAAGATCCTAACTTTTTGCTGAGGGGCGTGTCCGTGGTGGCGTGACAAAGTATGATGTTTCGCCATGAAACAGGAAGCTATAGTAACTCAGGTACACAATGTCTGACCAGACCCAAACTTCACATGTTTGAGAAGAGTCCTGGCCTGAACACATATCCATGTCACTGTTCACTCATAGCAATAGCGCCACCAGCTGGCAAAAGGGAATGTGACACATTTAAATAAATAACAGGAAATCTAGTACATGTAAATAAATTAAAGTCTTTCTGTAATATAACTTTCTAGACCTTTGTGATGATACATTGCAAGTTCCAGACTTTTCATGCGGGGCGTGTCCGTGGAGGCGTGACAACGTTTGATGTTTCGCCATGAAACAGGAAGCTATAGTAACTCAGGCACGCAATGTCCGACCGTATACGTTCATATGTTTTATAAGAGTCCTGGCCTGAACACATATCCACGTCAGTGTTCACTTATAGTAATAGCGCCACCAGCTGGCAATAGGAAATATGGCACGGAAAGATCTATAATGTAATGTAACTTAATGTAATGCACGTTGCCCACCGTTCACTGTTCCTGAGGCCGACGGGTGGTGATGGCACAGGGTTGCGGTTGCACTTTTGCGCGAGGGCCCGATCATCGCTGCTTGCAGCTTTAATTGACTTTATAATCACTAACATCGTGCATGTGTTTGCAGTTACACTGTACCAATTACATACGCCGTCCTCTGTATAACCCCCTTCAGACTCTGACCCTTGTCCGATGGCGACCGTTTTTCAGCACGTGGTGATTGTCCCGCAGTTCCTGCGTCGGAATATGATTTAGAAATTATCTTGTAAATCACCGCTGTGTGTGTTTAGAACAAAGCCAAATGAACCGTGGCCAGAAATGCTCCGATTTCATTTCTGAGGTTAAGGTTCAGTTGGTGGGGGGGGGTCGGGGGTGCTCAGTAGCACTACAGACTTTGAACGTTTAGATGAATCTGAAGGCTTTAATAAGCACGTCAATAAATGTTGTCGATAGTGAAAAATGGACCATTAGTGAGCACTACATGCATCATTTTCCAATTTACTGTAGTATAAAAGGTAATTGCAGATGTAGTCTAGTGCATTATGGAGGATGTAAAGCAAGTACTTTTGTGTACATGAGTTAACTGTCAACTCAATTTAGCTGAATGGCTAATCCATTTTAGCGACATAAAGTGACACCTGAAACCTGACGATTTTGCAAGACGTAAACAACACTGGTCCAGAAGAACTTCCTGTTAAGTTTTCGTATCACACAAATGGAAAACATAAAATTAAATACTGAAACAGGAAGGCTGTGTGTGTGAGTGAGTGCATATACTATATATATATATATATATATATATATACTGTATATATATATATATATTAGGGCTGTCAACGTTAACGCGTTAACGCATGCGATTAATTTTTTCAAATTAACGCGTGAGAAAATATTTATCGCAATTAACGCAGCATCCGTTTGTTTTGACATCCTTTGTCTAGCGTTACATTATGTAATCACGCTCTTATTCGTGTACAGGCTTTTAAACCACTTAAGCGCGATTTGAAACAGTTGCTTTGACGCGTTCAATGGAGATAGACTGCTTCTAAACTGTGGGACGCGGCAAAACGCAACGCGAGGTCCAGTCTGGTGTAAACAGTCACCTGCTAAGGGCTGCGTCGGTGAATCTCTGTCAGACAGCGCATCCGTGTTAAGTTCTCTTTCGTGCTTGAATGGATAAAACCACACAAGATTATGTCAGAAAGCCCGTTTTGTCTAGCATTTTCTTAAGCACAGACTTCAAAGTGTAAAATAAAATCTTAAATGAATGCAAAGTGTTGTGAAAATGGGAGTGCGGTGACGGTCAGATCTGCGAACTGAGACAGCTCTTAAAGGGACCACGTTCTTAAACGTGCTGCTCTGACTCCTGTCACTAATGTTAATCAAAGAACAAAATAAAAGAAGAAATCAATGTGATTTTGTAGCTTTAATGAGAATTCTTCTGCATTTAATTTATAATTTAGCATTAATAAAGACTGTAAAGTGTCCTTCAATTCCTGTATGTTTCCTACATGAGCTCTCAATTATACTGTTGAATGGCTATAATTCATGTTAAAATAATCAATTTAATAGAGACATCAGTTACAGTACTAATATCAAAATGCTAGCTTTCATAAAATGATGCTGTTAAAGAAATATGTTGTTTCTACATCAATTTGAAGATTAAATGTGAAATTATTAAAATGTAAAAGTATATTTTAAAATATAATAGTTATGTGCGATTAATCGTGATTAATCACAGAAAAAATGTGTGATTAATCCGATTAATTTTTTTAATCGATTGACAGCACTAATATATATATATATATTATATATATATAATATATATATTTACTGTATATATATATATATATATATATATATATACAGGTGCTGGTCATATAATTAGAATATCATCAAAAAGTTGATTTATTTCACTAATTCCATTCAAAAAGTGAAACTTGTATATTATATTCATTCATTACACACAGACTGATATATTTCAAATGTTTATTTCTTTTAATTTGATGATTATAATCTGACAACTAATGAAAATCCCAAATTCAGTATCTCAGAAAATTAGAATATTACTTAAGACCAATACAAAGAAAGGATTTTTAGAAATCTTGGCCAACTGAAAAGTATGAACATGAAAAGTATGAGCATGTACAGCACTCAATACTTAGTTGGGGCTCCTTTTGCCTGAATTACTGCAGCAATGCGGCGTGGCATGGAGTCGATCAGTCTGTGGCACTGCTCAGGTGTTATGAGAGCCCAGGTTGCTCTGATAGTGGCCTTCAGCTCTTCTGCATTGTTGGGTCTGGCATATCGCATCTTCCTCTTCACAATACCCCATAGATTTTCTATGGGGTTAAGGTCAGGCGAGTTTGCTGGCCAATTAAGAACAGGGATACCATGGTCCTTAAACCAGGTACTGGTAGCTTTGGCACTGTGTGCAGGTGCCAAGTCCTGTTGGAAAATGAAATCTGCATCTCCATAAAGTTGGTCAGCAGCAGGAAGCATCAGAAGCGTCTCGCCTGGGCTAAAGACAAAAAGGACTGGACTGCTGCTGAGTGGTCCAAAGTTATGTTCTCTGATGAAAGTAAATTTTGCATTTCCTTTGGAAATCAGGGTCCCAGAGTCTGGAGGAAGAGAGGAGAGGCACAGAATCCACGTTGCTTGAGGTCCAGTGTAAAGTTTCCACAGTCAGTGATGGTTTGGGGTGCCATGTCATCTGCTGGTGTTGGTCCACTGTGTTTTCTGAGGTCCAAGGTCAACGCAGCCGTATACCAGGAAGTTTTAGAGCACTTCATGCTTCCTGCTGCTGACCAACTTTATGGAGATGCAGATTTCGAAAGATCGAAAGATAGATTTGCCAGTCGGTTCGATGTGTTCATTGTGTGAATGTGTGGACTGCTGGGACAAGCAATTAAGCCTTTAATAGGCCAGACGCAAAGAGATGTCCCAGCCCTGATTTACGACGTGGCCTGAATCTGTGCATCTTTGCTTTACATTTATGCATGTATAGCTTTTGTCCTGCCTGATTTTTAAATCCACAACTCGAGAAAGCAGGTTTGTGATTCGCTTCAGTTCAGTGGAGCTTCATCTGGCATCATGCTTGACTTGATTTGCTTAAACCACCTTCTCTGTTTGGACTGTACATTTTGGATGGAAACGCACATGCTGACAGCATTGTTTATTTTCACACATAACTGTTGTTTTAGCACCCAATTTACAAAAGGCATTATGCAAATAAAGTAATGGCAGAAAGACGTCCAAGAATTCAGTGCTGAATGCAGTTTGGACACTGCAATGAGCAACTGTCAACAACTGTTTGGTCAATTTGCCCTTACCACTGTGGTCTTGCGCCTGAGGCAATGGGTTTTTATAGCCAAAATAAATTCTAATATGAGCTCATCACAACATTTAACATATATCATCATTAGACCGTTCAGCATTAAAATTCTGTGGGTCTTTGAATATATTCTTTGTAGGTTTTCCTGGAATTTAGCAGCGATGGCTGAAGTGATGAAAAATGACTCTAAATATGATGTGCATTAAAATGTGACAAAGCATAACTCATAGCTACGAATGTAGTGCACTCGCATATCAATTTTGGGTGAGTGCCCACCCACGGTCGAACAAGTAAATAAAATGTGAAAGTGTTTGAGGGGTTGTTTTTCCCTGGCAACATGTTGTATCATAAAACATCCTCCAGGGTGCAAGTCTGTTTTCTTCATAAGATGTGGCTGAACTCAGTGTTTCTATATGTGAGGGTATAATGTCCATGTTCTGTTTTCCTTTTCTTCAGTTTGGATATGTTTCGGACAGGTTGTTTCAAGGACACAATGTACAACGAATATACAAAAGCATATCATGTCGGAAGCGTTGAGGACAGGAACAGATTTCTGCTTTCTGCAAAACAGGGGGAGGCTCATCTGTCTATTTCCTACCTGGGTCGACCATCTGCCATGGGAACAGGCCGTTCAGTGGCTTTTTGGATGAAGATGCCCTTCAATAGACTGATCTGAGAACAGTTTTCAAAGCAACTCAGTATGTGGAGTTGGCATTAAGACTGGTCCTAGAACACAACCCTGGGGCACTTTTGCTGCAGTCATACAGTCTGTAAACATGACCTATGCAGTCTATCTAGTATCTACTGAGATTTAAGCAATCCTTCCCCCTGCCGAAGTGGGTAGTTTTTCAAATGCCAGCATGTTTTTCCCCATGGCAAAGTTAAAGCAAGGGAACTGGGTGCAAAGTTGAAAGCTTCGCATATGAGTCATTTGCCATATAAATAGTATTGAGACCTATAAACTCAAACATCAAAAAATTGGCTTGTAGTTCACAAGCCATTGGCCCTTGATTTATAGTTTGGCTAGAAACAGCCAAATGGCTAATATAATGAAAACAAGACCTCATTCTGTCACCAGCACAGCTTGTTATTTCAACTACAGACCTTCATAATACATGGTTAGTTTAGCTTATCTATACTAACTGACAAACTAATACAGACATAGTGAATACTCATCTTTACATGCAAGTGAGAAATTATTTAAGAATGCATAAGGGTATAGGGGTTTCTTAGCAAGGTGCAGTGAATTTTGAAGCCCCATTCGCTTCCATTATTTTGCATGTTGAATTTAACTATATGAAAAACAGCTCTGTTGTGCTAAAGAGTGACAGTTTGTGGTTGTTGCCATGGTAGTAGCAGTCACGTATCATGTCATCAACATCATCTTTGATGAATCTGTCAGTCACCTCAGAGTGAAGAGATCATAAATTCAGCTTTTCCAGAATAAGCTTTGTGGCACGAAAATAACAATCTCACATTCAGGAAATACAGTGGGTTTATGGTTTAATTTTCTCACTATGTACAATGTCATCTGTAAGTGAGCCTTACGAGATCAACACATTGTCATTTCCTCGTGTGCTGTTCCTGTAGAGTTAGACAGATGAGGCAATGAAGTAAATACTGGTCATGCTTTTACAGGAGGCTTGACTTTGTCCCGTTATCTGTCCTGATCCGATTTGCCAACGTGCTATCAGTCACGGCAGTCAGTAGATGGTTTTTATCTGTACAAGCTGCTCCGGTCTTGCTGAAGCTGGCTAACCTGTTATCGTTCTCTGTGGTTCAGTCTTTTCACCAGTGCATTAGGACTAATGTAAGCTGTCGACAAGCCAGCTTGAGGATAAGACCATAAGACCAAAGTATTTATTTTTCCACAGTTACACCTACTGTATGTTGAAGTTGTATTTCGAGAAGCCACAGGCTTATCCTCAAAATAGTGGAGATTTTCTCTGGTCAATTATTCAGGTCATGATCCGCATGTCTTGGTAGTATGGGCTCATCCACCCGACAGTTTAAATGAACATTCCTATTTTTTTCCCCTGAAGGATCCATCAGAAGTTAATTTGTGGTTGCGACTAGATGCTTTTCAGCAAAACAAAACGCAAGTGTTCTGCTGTGAGCGTCTCTTTTTTTTTAACCCACAATTCCCCATTCAATATTTGTGATCATCACTTGCTTTCTGTTTCCAGACAAGCCGTGATGCTTGTCCCGCTTTGGGATTCAACTCTGACAGACTGATACGTGACCCAAATAATCTTGTCACAGGAATGTGTGTCAGGCATAGCTAGATTAGAGGTAGATGCCTGCTTTTGCCCAGAAAAGAAGAAGGCTTTGGAAGCTTTGAAGGGTTTACAGAGCTGTTGGATTGATTGGTGGTAGTGGATAGCATGATAAACTAACACCGCAGCATGGAGAATAGACCTCTGGGCTTCAGCGAAGAACAAGACACAGCTTTGCTCACGGGACACTTGAGAAATGAAATTCAAACCCTTCGAATCCAGTAGCTTGGCCTGCGAGGGAAATGCAGTTCAGGGGAATGTAGTCATCTCTTCTCCTTTCCCATCATGCTCCTCTCCAGGTATCTTCTTACAGTGAGTTGTTATCACAGGTGAAACCCACGCATACTTCAAGTCTTAAATGTGTGTGGATATCCTCAGTGGAACTGTTGGAATGTGTAGATAAGCAGAACAGAATATATATCTTCTCACATGGGTGGTTTCGCTTCTACATGATATATTGCTCAACCTTGGCAACATTATGAATGACTACAAAATACTTGAAGTAGAATTCATAAGAAAACAATTTTATGAATGCCGCAAATGACATTATCTGCAATTACTCCATACATGATTCTCGATTCACAATTTAATCATGAAATTTTGAACAAAAAGCAAAAAAGGGAACTTGAAATTCAACGGACAGAAATTTGTTATTTTGTTAAAAAATTGACAACATTCAAGGTTTAATGGAACGTTTTGTATAAACCAAAAAATGTATAGATCTCTCACTAAAAAATAAAGCTGAATTTGACAACAAACTTAAAATTAAGAAAAGAATTAAAGGTGCTGTGTGTAATTTTTTGTAGGCTCTATTGACAGAAATGCTATATAATATAGTGTCTTCAGAGGTGTTTAAAGACCTTACATAACGAAGCGTTATGTTTTATGACCTTAGAATGATCTATTTCTATCTACAAACACCGCGAGTCCCCTTGCATGGAATTCGCCATGTTGTTTTTTTTCAGTATCCCTAAACAGTAGGGGTGTGATGAGATAACGCGAGATCACAATATCCTCATGCAATTTGCATGATGGAGTGCTGGGCTCGAAATTGCGACCATTTTAGTCGCATATGCTCCCTAAATTTAACCTGTGCGACCTCAAAATATTTTTGAGAGCATTTGTGTGAGTGCACATTTTGTTGTGGTGCGACCTTTTTTCATTACTGTGCAGAACACGCTAATACTGTGCTGTGCTGTGCTGTGCTGTGATCTACAGAACACCTGTCATCCATGTAGACAACGGGATTTTCCATCCCGCTGCGCTACTTTCCCCCCGTTTCTCTATGTAAACACGTGCTTGACGGATGGGTTTCAACCTTCACACAAGTCTCTCGCATCTGAAAGCACCTAATGTTTACGGCGGTTCGCGCTGCCAGCAGCACTTTGGGAGCGTGCTGCTGAAAAGCAGCGGACTGTACCACAAGTAGAGTATAGTAATTGCAAGTTCACATTACATTATTTTAAATACATTCACAGGCAAACCTCTTTAAAAACGGATCATCTGTCTCTTACATATGTGCAATGTTAGCATAAAACATGATGTGAAGTAGTTTTATCTATGAGGGTTCAGTCAGTGGAGAAAGGAGGATTGACAGTGTGACATGATTGCCAGCTCTGCTAAAATGAGCACTATATGAAAGCGTATAGAGAAAACAACCACAGCTGCACCTGTTAAGAAAACGAAGCATCATTTTTGTGCAATTACTGCCTGTCAGTTGAGTTTGTGACAAAACATTTTTCAGTGTTTATGTATTGTTTATTACTGCATAATATAATTCAATTAAAATAGAAGTTTAATTTGTTTCATAAAGTACAATATGATTTTATAATGCCTACTTCTTTTGCATTTTGTGATTTTAATGTGAATAAAAGACTTTCCCATATATTTCATCATTTAGGATTTCTTAAAAAAAGTCTAAAAATCTCGTCTCGTTCTCGTGAACTCAGTCTCGTGTCTCATCTCGTGGGATAAGGGTCTCGTCACACCCCTACTAAACAGACAGACTGCTCTACAGAGCACGCTTCGTAAATACGTGATCTCATCCGGGAAAGAAACAAAAACGTGATGTCATCTTAGTCCTGTGTCAGCCACCATTGTGCTTTGAATAGAAGGGGGGGTGGAGTGAGCCGTTGGCTGCAATTCACAACCTCACCGCTTGATGCTGCTAAAAAATACACAATGGTCCTTTAAGAAAGCTAAACCCGAAGAGAGAACCTCTTAAATTAGTTGAAGTAAAAAATTAAGCATTAAACATAAGTTGACGCAGGTCACATGTTCACATATCTTAATCGTTTTGTACCATAAAATGCAACACATCAATATATATAGTTGCACCCCCATGAACCATACAAAACGCTCAATTTACTGACCAGTTTCATTTTATCAGGTTAATCGATCGTTGTTGTGTGTGTATTTCTAATTGCCGTAAAGTCATGTTCTCTTTGGAATAATAATTTTTTAAAGCCCTTCACCTAAATTTAGATCTGGCCTATATGGAATCTATGCTAGCATCTGTGGCTATTTCTGCTGCTTGGCATAGTTTCACATGACACACACGCACACACGCACAGGCTTTGGTTGACTATCCCCGTGGGGACAGACACACACACACACACACACACACACACACACACACACACACACACACACACACAGGCTTTGGTTGACTATCCCCGTGGGGACAGTCCATAGGCGTAATGTTTTTATACTGTACAAACTGTATATTCTATCCCCTATCCCTAACCCAACCCCTAAACCTAAAGATCATAGAACACTTTTTGCATTTTTAGATTTGTAAAAAATATTGTTCTGTACAATTTATTAGCTTTTTTGCCCCTGGGGACCTCAATTTTGGTCCCCACGGTGACACGAGTCCCCATGTGTTGGTGTGCATTCAGGTTTAGGTCCCCACCGGGATATACAAACATGAACACACACACACACACAAAGTCTTCTTCTCAGCAACATTTCACCCAAGACTTATTTTTGTGTCTTTTTTTGTGACTTGCACGCATGCAGAAAAGCCCCTTAATTGTTCCACCAGCAAGATTTTTCTTAAAATGGCAAGTACCAATCTGATATGCTAAAATGTGGACTGTATTGTTGAAAGTCAAAAGTCTATTTACATATGTTAGGTACAGTTCAGCTTGACCCAGTAATATAATGCATCATCTGAAAGCAACACGCAATATAGCAATATCTGTAGGCTGTGGTTGCCTGTGGATTTTAGCATCTCGCCATTAGTCATTTTACAACAGCTTCCTGTGTGATTTTCAGAACAAGAATATCTAAAACCTATTCGTGATTTCCTCAATGGCATTTTTGCACATTAATCAATAGATTGTCTAGATACGACCAGTTTAAAAATGCCTACATTTAAGACTCCGGAATAAAAAGAAGGCCTTTTAGGGAGGTTGTGTGCATTGCAACTTTTTTCTTTATGTTCTATAAAAGGGAAATTATATAGTATAAATGCAAAGGAAACGTGTGGTGGTCTGACCGTGAATAGGAGAGACAGGAATATAGCAGCCAAGTAGGTTTCGAAATATACCATGAGGCTTTTCTGTGGGCTCGTGCCAGATGCGCTGCGGCCCCTGTCCTGAACTGAAGCCAATCCACAGATTTTGACTAGCGTATGTATACATAATGTATTATTATACCACGTGTCCTATTTTCCATTACTCATGTAGCCCCCATATACCAGACCATAGAAACTAAGAATCTTGGTAACCAACTGATCAACATTTGTATGTATCTTTTGTCCACAGCACTTTTTCCCCCAAACCTCCTGTATCCCTGAATACTTCTGGTATGCTGGCAGCTGTCAAGTGTGCCTCCCTGAGACCAGTCGGCAGGCTCAGCAAGTTTGCATGCATGCGTGTATCGACGTACCAGCCGAGTCTTGCGGTTTTCCTAATGCACACATCACCCAGCCCTTCTCCTCCCACAAGCCTGTGCGGCGCTCACTCACCACCTGTCTGTCCTGCTCTGGGTGGGTGTAGTCATGTAGTCCATCAGCTGTTGCTGATAGATGCAGTGGTGTGGTTCGGATGGTGGCTAATTAAAAGGCGCATATGTAGGCCACCTCTGCGAACGACACCCTCTGTTAACCTCACGCTGCTTTTTGCGCAAGCTCATGGCAAGGAGGCTGTTGGGAGCGTGCGGCTGCCACTCCTTCGGCTGCTTGAGTTTGCCGTGGAAGCTGCGTCCGCCCTACATGTTGTAGCATGATTTTGCCTCCCGGCCTCGATTAGAGGGATCCTGCATTTAGCCACATGTTGTCACAGTCAGTATCAGAGGGAAATCTGATAATCTCATTCTCAGGTGATTTGTTAATACACGTCTATAACACGCGTGATTAGGGCTGCATGATAAATCGTTAATTAATCGCACGTGATTAGGCGATTTACTACGATTGTTTTTGCGCAGTTCTTCAGTAAAGTACGGTTAAATGCTGCTGCATCTGAAAGCCAGAAGTTGCTCTCGCACAGAAGTACAACACCACATGTAGTTCCAGAAAATGCTTATATTTATAATGATGATGTTTGACAGGTGTTGCTTTTTCAAATGCACGTTATAAGCACCTAAAACTCATATTGATTTCAGATGGGGTAGCACTTAATACTGATCAAAGAGTCGTCCTTCACGGACAAGCTGCACATAAACACATAATCATAACCGTTGCGATAACGCAATCGACAGGTCGATTTACGTGTTATTTTTGTGAAATTAGTGAAATCGTGCAGCCCTACGCGTGATGTATATCTGTGCGTTTGGTAAAGTGTGGGGCACTTCGCGGCATTCATGCTTATTGTTGCAAAGAACCATATGAAGGTGATTGATTGTGAAGGTCTAGAAAATGCTTTTAGGATTGTTTGTTTTGCTTCAGGTAAACCAGTCTTATAATGATGGCTTAGTTTTTAGAAAGAAGTAAGATAAAAAAACAATAAATATACGAGTTACATCTTTTTGCTTTAGGGGCATTTATATGCTAGCGTGCTTTGAAAATGTACAAAATTCGAAGATTTCGAATATTTCTTTCCATACTGAGAAGAACTGAAGACCTGATCCATCATTTATGTTCGGTTAACTGCCTCTTATTGTATTTCACATTATCCATACTTTTGCTACTAGTAAACAGATATATTTCTTTTGTGTTAATCGCAGTATGCTTGAATCCTAGACTATCATGCAGTGATTTGTTCTGTATCATTTAAAGGGATACTCCACCCAAAAATGAAAGTTCTGTCATCATTACTCGCCCTGGTTGTTCTAAACCTGTATACATTTCTTTGTTCTGATAAACAGAAATAAAGATATTTGGGAAAATGGTTTTTTTTTTTTGTTAGGTGGAACACAGAATAAGATATTGTAAAGAATGTAGGAAGGCTAACAGTTCTAGAGCACCTTTGACTGCCATTTTAATTTTTCATACTATGGTAGTCAGTGATGTCCCAGAAATGTCCGTTTCCAAATACCTTTCTCCGTGTTCAGCAGAACAAAGAAATGTATTGCAACAACCTGGAGGGGGGAGGGAGTAATTTAAGACAGAATTTTCATTTTTGGGTGGAGTATCCCTTTAAAGCAGACCATTGGGTGAGTGGGAAGTGGGGGATGTCAGGACTCAGGGGTCTCAGTGTGGCTTCGACAGAAGTCAATGAAAGTGGCTGCCTGTAGGCTAAATGTAATCGAATTTGTCACGGCTGTCAGAGCGATCATATCCCCACTGTCAGGGTCTCAGACAACAATATGAATGGCAAATCTCCAGCAGCTTTGCTTAAAAGCTCTGAACTAAAGTTTTAGATCGCCTAAAATTAAAAATATGGACAGTTTTGTTTGTTTTAATGAAGCCGTGCTTCAGATTAAGTTTAGATTATTTTACCTTTGAGAGCAACATTTGTTTAAAGTACTGTGCACCTTCGGCACTGTGGTGCATTCTTGGAGAACATAAATAGCAGCTTCATGCTGGTGGCTTTTCAAAGCCCTGCATTTCGGAAATGCCATGCCTTTGGTCTCCATGGTTAGCCCGAACCCTCTGGAGCGGTTTCATCCCCAGCTGCAGCAAAGCAGCAATCATCTCGATCAGTCAGGGGCCGGTCCGGGATCTCCTTCCTCACTGCCTCTAATTAACCATCAACAAGCCACTTGTTGGTTCTTATCTCATGCGTCTGGCTGGTGGGAAACGAGAACATCTGGACGGCAAATAATCTTTAGTGTTTCACTAATAAGCTCCCTTAAGTTACATAACAAGAAACAGTGAGTAGTGTCAATCTGTTGGTAATTAGGCCTCTATCCATTTTCTCAGGATGCGGATTTCTCCTCATACTGTACGTTATCATTAGTGCTGCTTGCTGAGGCACTTTTACTCATCTGTGGGGTTAGAGCTTTGTAATATTTGTCACGTGATGCAAGGTCTGCATAAACTTAAATGAGACTTCAAATCATGCGGCATGTTGAGCATAGATGTGGTATTATTTTTTCTAGGCGATATGATATAATATTTTCTCCTGGTGCACAATTAAACAGTTGGAGAAAAATTGGGTCAAGAAGCAACCGTGCAGCACCCAATCAAAACACCCCAGCAACCTCATAGCAACGTTCTGAAACCAATCAGAACACTCAGAGCAAACCCTTAGCAAGGCCCTAGCAGAGCCATTGAGAGAGAGAGTTGCGTCAACTCCGTTGACTCCAATGGAACAGTTTTTTCACAACAATGGCGGTTCATGGAGCCTATCAATAGTTTCCGGAAGTTACCAGTAGCGCATGGAACTGCAGGAAAACAGACCGATTGTGATGAACTTTTAACCCATTTAAAGACGTAAGTCTTATAAAGTATTCATAAAAATGAAAGAAATAAAGCATTTATAAACATAACGTTCTGGAACTATCTCAAGGCTCCATGAATCGAAAATTTTGAAAGTTTACTTCATATTTCTTTAGACAGATTTTGTAGCTCCGTTCAACTCTATCTGTTTCTTTGGCGTTCGCTCTTATGACTGCAGGTGTCTCCTGGGTCCTAAAGCACACCCAATTACTCACGACACATGCAGACAGAGGATTTTCTGATTTGTGTTGCGTTTAAATGAATGTCTGATTTACTTCAGGTTGTGTTCAACAAAAGAAACTTTTACCTAATGACCCCATTGTGCCAGAATTAATATTAATGTTATTTATTTGATGTTAATGACAACAAAAAGTGCTTTTAGCAAGTCACATGAATATAAAACTAGGTATCAGTACTTTTTGGATATTTCCAGCAGATTGTAAAAAAATAACGATAATACTGATAACCGTGATAATTGTGTTCACTAGAATCGTCATACCGTTACATCTCTATTCCGTTGTCACGACTCTCTCTCTCTTTTAATGGCTCTGGGCCCTGGCAACCACCCACATTTTTCTCAGAAAATATATTAAAAATGGAGCTGTAAGAAAAAGCTACGTAGGACCAGTTAGACAACACTGCGCATGATATATAGTCTACATTAAATTAGCTTAATCTTGTTTAGGACCGCTGGCACAAATTGAGGATACTTATTCGTACTTGTTGACACTTTTAGACAATACTCCCAAGATTATTTGGCCCCGAACTGACGTAAAACAGTTGCTATTATCTCTCATTATGTAAACTGCCTCTTTAAGGGAAACTTGAAACTCTGTACAGAACATTCTCTCAACCGTACCTGCACCCTCAGGGACGAAAAGCCAATTTTTTTGTTGCTGTAATGCAGCCCAATTACATTTGCCAATGTTTGCGTTTCTATTTCTTCTTCACTAATTTTGTTTCCCCTAGTATCAGAGAAAGCTTGTGTAATGCAATGCTTGTGTGATGTGAAATGAGTGAAATCTGCATATTTTTCTTGTGTCTCAGATGAGATGGTTAATCCTTAGCGTGCACGATTGGATTTTCACACAGAAACCACAACAAACAACACTAGACTGAGATGTACTGTACAGCGAGAATGAAATGTGAAGCTAATTGAAGCACACAATTGATACATGACCCGCTTAAGTTTGCTTTCGTGAGGTCATGTGACATTTCTCTTTCTGCCTAATGGCCTAATGTTACCTGTGACAAATGACAATACCGTCGCTTTGATATGTTGATGTCACCTGTATGCTTTACAGCAGGTGTTGACATGAAACATCACAAATTATCTCAAGGCATCTAACCTGTTTTAATGATAGAAACGTCATTACCACAGGATTACAGAATATTCTCTTATACCCAAGCATGTTGTTATAGTATGCTGAGTCACGGGACACAGTTTATTTAAAACCGCTCATAGGACATTATTTGTACATCCCTCGACACACCCTGTATCGGTTGGCCAGTTTTTTTCTAAATCTCTAGTGCATTCCTTTCATAGCACCTTCTAAAACCTTGCTGGGGAACCATTCACTGACCCTTCCCTCCATACGAGCTACCAAGTGTTATATAATGCCTACAAAGAATGAGAAAGCATCTGTCAGAGAGGACATCCAATGGTATGTATGAATGGACTTTCCTTTTCCCTAAGAGACTCACTATTGTAGATGAGTTACATACCAGCTGTTATGCAATTGCAGAAGGCATGTAAAATTGAAGTCTTGGAATATCTAATACCTTTGTCCAGTTGAAGGCTGGTCTTTGATCTTGTATTGGGAAAAATGGGTGGGGCCAATTGTCCCTAAGATTTAAACAGAATTTGGAGATGTCTTACAGCAAGGTTTCTTCAGAAAATGAAAACATCAAAAACAATTACAGTTCTTGAAGCGGATCTTTATACTCGGGTGCCTCTTTCTTCCAGAACATTTTGTCCAGCTGTGAACAGAGGGGCTGCAGTCAGATAGACATTATGCAAATGCATCTGTTGTAGAAGCTCAAATATAAGGGGGTTTCAGTCCGCCAGCATACAATCAGATTTGGGAAGAGCAGATGTATTGAGTGTGACCTCTGAGATTTTCCAGAAACGGGTGATAGCCTTTCAGACACGAACTGGCAGTGTACTGCATATAATGGTATGGTAATAGTAATGCTTACTGTTGAGATGCTGCTCAACAGTTTTGTTCAAAAATTATTTAATCATTTGCTCATCCTCATGACATTACAAACGAGAATGACTTTCTTCTGCAAAACACGAAAGAAGAGACAGTATTTTGAAGAACGTTGGTAACCACATCGGACCCCATTGACTACATTTCTCAAAATATCTTCTTTTGTGTCTTACGGAAGAAAGACTCATATACAGGTTTTGAATGACACGAGGGTTACTACATGATAACAGAATGTGTATTTGTGGGTGAATTATCTCTTAAACTACACTTTATCAGTTAACCAATAGCCAAATATGAATCCATTTCAGATGTATAGCACAAACACACTTTCAGCAAAACAACAACAACATTTTTTGGGGGGTTTTAAATGATAAAACAATAGATAAACTGGTAAAAATCCTGACAAAAATAATCTTTTGACCATTTACATTACATTTATGCATTTGGCAGACGCTTTTATCCAAAGCGACTTACATTACATTGTACTATACATTTCTGACTATGTGCAATCCCCTGGGATCAAACCCATGACCTTGGTGTTGCCAGTGCCATGCTCTAACCACTGAGCCACAGGAAAGCTCAGTGCATTTAATGCATTTAATTAAAAGCAAACATAGACTTAGACTAAGTCCAGTTGTTTCGGAAAAAAGGTCAAGCATTCATGATTTGCAGATGCCACATAGTTTAACATTGTTTTATCCTATGCAACAATATTTATACATCAGGTGTGGCTTAAGTGTATCCAAATACTTTTTGGAGCCGCTGTAAATGCTTATGACCATAAAGCTGTTTCTGTAAGCTCCTTTGACAGCATTTCTCCACAGTTGTCGCTGAGGCAGTGTCGTCTGAGGGCTCTGTCCCCTTAAGGGCTCCTCCTCCATCCCCGGTGTCCTTTACGCTTGTGTTGGCAGGGAAGTGCCACATACCGACTCCTCTCGCTGTCTTTCAGAGGGAATCTGGAGTAAAGGACAGTCTGTGTATCATCACCTCACTCTTGAAGCCCCTGCGGTGAACTGTCTCTCACATGTGCTCTCTCTGCATTGAAGGGGTCTGCCATTTTACAGACCCATTACACAGATCTTAGATCTGCTGCCTTTCTAATGCAGGCTGGATTTTGGCTCTGGGTGGGAAACTTGTCCCAGATCAGTGTGAAAGGGCAAAAATGATTTCTAGCCCTCCTTGATCTTGGTAAACATGATGTCAAGGAAATGGTGATTTAAAGTTGCTTTGCAAATTAACATGTGGTTTTGTTTTTTTTAAGTGATGGAAACCTGCTTGATATTGAAGAAAATTGTTATATGCGATAATTTATTAAATAATTAATAGGCATTGCGATAATGCTTTGTGAAATCAATTACATAATTTGATAAATTATATTATAATATACTTGACCTACATATATTTGCAACACATGTTTTATATTCCTTCTGCAGGGAAAAGAAAACATCACTGCAACTTCTGAAAGGGAACAGCCGCGTTTTACTGTTGCAATACATAAAAACAAATCTGACATCGCAAACCATGATGAACCATATCGAAACCATTTTTGTTCATTTTGATACATTGTGCAGCCCTAAATTCAACCAGTATTGTAGTATTGTAGCAATTAGTCCAACGACACTTGGTACACTATAAAAAAAAGGAAATGTACTGGTAATTTTTTCGACATTATAGATTTTTTTTACTATAAAATTTTTTTTAGATTCTATAAACAGCATAATGCAGTGCAGAATTCAAAATACAAGTGAAACATCTGTAAATAAATTAGGGCTGTCAAACGATTAATCTTGATAAATCGCATCCAGAATAAAAGTTTGTGTTTACATAATATACGTCTGTGTACTGTGCATATTTATTTTGTATTTATAGACACATTCACATACATGTATGTATATATTAGTAAATATTTAGATGTTTATATTTACCAATAATTTGTAATTATGATAAAATGTTTATTAGTTTTATACGTTATATTTTTCTTAAATATATGCATGTATGTGTATGGTTTTATAAATACAAAATAAGCATAGTACACAAACAAATATTATGTAAACTAGACATCTGCCCGATTAACCGAAAATATCACGTGATTTATACACAACTTGTGAGTGAAGTACGGTAAAATGCTGCTGCATCCAAAAGCCAGAGGGCGCTCTTGTGCAGAAACTCCAAATGCGCACTGCAGAAGAAGACCATAACACACGTAGTTCTAGGAAATGCATAAGGTCATGTTTTTATCACTGTTCCTCAAGCCTCCTCAGGTATTTTCATGATAATAAAGTATATTTATAATGATCATGTTTGACGGGTGTTGCTTTTTTAAATGCACGTTATAAGCGACTCAAACTCACACTGCTTTTAGATCGAGCAGCATTTCCTACTGATCCCAGACAAGCTACGCAACAATAAAATAATCGATACCTTGCATTATCGCAGCCAGCTCGGTTTCAGCAGGATTTAGTGGTAAACGTGATTAATCGTGCACATGTCTAATGTAAACACAAACTTTTATTTTGGATGCGATTAATCACGATTAATCGTTTAACAGCCCTAAAAAAATTATGCAGAAAATTCCTTCATAATGTAATATATTGTGCTGATTTATTTTACATTGTATGGTTATTAGATAACATCAAGAGACACAAACAGATAAAATATCTGCTATTACTAAATAACAGGCACACAGAGAGAAAACAATTGTTATTAATATTTGTTTATCATAACATCAAAATGTGACTAGAGTAGGACAAGAAGCAGAGACACAGATGGGCGGGACTGCAATGCACCAGTCATACAGGCCAGTCATGTCAAGGCTATTTATAATGGCCGCCAATCTACACATCAGGCATTCTGGGAGGAGATGAAACATTTGGAGCGCAGTGCCGCAGCTGTGCTAAAAATACACTCAGAGGTCACAGGATCTGAATCACTCTAGAAAGCAGCTTTTAAATACCATTCCCACTGCGACCGGGGCTGAGCAGGATAAATAGGAAAGAAAACAACCCTCCGTGTCACGTTTTGGCTCTCCAGCGTTTTTTTAAGCAGTCTTTCATGTCAAAGAGAGAGGCGCATCATTACCCAGCCCTGTGCTAAGTGCAGACCCTAGCACGTCTTTGTAATTATCACCTTTTTACAGTCAAGTAGTAGCTAGTGGTCGACTATTATGTGGGTTTCCGATGGCCATACGTGTTTTGTATGTTTGGGCCAAACTCAGCAGCGATGAAGGGAATACAGGTGATGCCCATCTTCTCAGACACTAGTAATGATGGAGGACAGAGACGTCCTCCTGCCGCCATCGCGACCATGATGACCATATTCATGAGACACTAAAGAGGCTATTGAAAACGTATTTTTCTGTCAACTACAGCCACTAATGTCTTAGATTTTCCAGAGCAACAGGGGTCACATTTTTTCCTTATTTTCCTCTTTGTTTTGTTGTTGTTACTGACAGGAGGCTTCAGTACAGCCTCAGATATTGTTGATATATGAGATTTCTTGATGTGTTGTGGCCGAGCGGGAAATGAGGGCCCCTAAGAAACTGACAAGTGACTTATGTGAGGTCGTCCCTCAGTGAAGTCGATCCGCACTGAACCGCAAACAGACGGTTTTGTTACTAAAACTCTGAAACGTTGTCTGCAATACGTCAGCAGAAGACGTTCTGATTTGTGAGGGAATCTGATTTGTGTCATTTACAGCAGAGACAAGACACAAACTACCTCACATTGGGTCTTTTCATGGGTCTTATGTAAACACATGGCCTTCAACAGCACTTGTAATCTAATTTCAGGCTGATACGTGATTTTTAGCAGTTATGTCACAAGCTGTGTCTGGACTTGTTAGTTTTCCCTGGAGTTTCTTTGGAGCTGATTTCAGAGCTGTAACGCCTACATCTGTCCAAAGAAGGGGCTACCAACTAGAAATGTATCACAACTGTCATCTAATAAGCATCTGGTTGGTTTGTTAGGTCCATTTATCTACATTTTTATTGTGAATATTTTATGTGGAAGACTATAATTGGTGTATTAACACATCACTATAGCTGTAGACAGGTAACTTGAGTAAACTGTAAAATCCAAGACCCCTGAATTCATTTACATTTAGTCATTTAGCAGACGCTTTTATCCAAAGCGACTTACAAATGAGGTAAACAATAGAAGCAACTGGAACAACATAAGGACAACAAAAAGCATAAGTGCAGTAAAAAATGGTCTGATATAGCCTACCACAGTATACAAAGCAACGATTTTTTTTTTTAAGGATAGAAAGAGTAGAAAAGAAACAGAAGTCAGAACTAATCGGTCAGGTGTTGACGGAAGAGATGTGTTTTCAGCCGATTCTTCAGTCTTGTTTCATTGTACACTGTATATTCTTATAAAAAACATCTGATGATGGTCAGGTGAACCCCAAAACCAGTTGAAATTGTGAAACGCAAAAGAAGACATTTACATTTGGCAGATGCTTTTATCCAAAGCGACTTACATTGCATTATACTATACATTTGTTTCTAATTATGTGCAATCCCTGGGATCGAACACATGACCTTGGCGTTTTTAGCACCATGCTCTAACCACTGAGCCACAGGAAAGACATTTTGAGAAGTGTTTCTCAGTGATTCCATACAATGGAAGTCAATGGGGGCCAATTAGGGCTGGGCGATATGGCAAAAAAGTAAACTCGATAGTTTTTTTCTATATTGATCGATAACGATATTTATTTCGATATATATTTAATTAAAAAAACTGTATTTAAAAGAATCTATTTTAAATACAGTTTATTAACTAAAGTTAACCTTTAACCAGTTAAAATTCAATTAAATGAATTAGGGATGTGCACGAATATTCGAAAATTCGAATATTCGATCCGCAATAACTATTCGAATATTAAAGATGCTATTCGAATATTCCTATTTTTCATAAGAATAAAACTGCGTCACCACAAGGTTAAGTGACGTTACAGAAGACCTTAGAGTTGTCACGTATTATTTAAGCTTCTTCACTTCTTCTGTAATGATTTTTTAATGTACAGAAAATATAAAAATCATTTGTATGTGTTCCTAAATCTTTGTTCACTCAGATCGCAAGCTAGTTTAAATAGTTTAAGTTTACACACTGGATGCCCTGATCGCGTTTTATGCTCGGCTCACATCACCATATTAAAATGTTTCAAAACTGGTGAGCCACAGAATTCGTTAACATTACTTACATTAGGTATAAAAATATCAACGTAATATTAAATGATTAACAATAATTAATTTATTACCATTACTTGTTTGCAGCGGTTGTTCTTAGTAAATCCATATTCGTTCGTTAAAAATATATGAAGTAATGCTAATTTCAACCACTTGAAGCATGAAAATGTACGTTTTACTGCAACAAATGTTAATGAATTTGGCCTTAACATAAGACTGGCACATTTTTCAGTACCTAAAAGCAAGAATTTTCCTTCTAGAAGTTCAAATAGGGTCGTCGCCTTCAAGTTACAGCCTGTAAATAAATTTGCACGGATGCTTTTTTTGTTTGTTTTAAAACGCGCTGTAATTCCTTACCTTAGTTGAAATAAATAGGCTTATCTTATTTATTGATGCAAATCCAATGCAAAGCTAAACAAGACAGACACTGAAAACAATATTTTTATGTGCTGATCAGCAGAATATCTTCCTCAGGTGACGGTCACGTAATCAGGGAATCAAGCGTATGGCTCCATCTTTGTTGCGGGGTATTCTTTAGGATCTTAACAGTCGGCATGAGGTATCAAGCCCATTTACTTTATTTATTATCAACATTATAAACAATAAAGCCAGATATTCCAGATATAGATCTGGGTTTTGTTACCGGGAGTTAGAGAAGAGCAGCGCGTTTTCTCAGCTGTCGGCTAGTTAACCGTCGGCTTGTTGAACAGACTTTCACCAGAGTAAAATAGACCTATATGCTTGTTTTTCTTATCAAGAACATGTAAAACAAAATAAACAAGATAACCATATATCACAGACTGTCAATATACGTTGCGTTTTGTTTGTTTTGTTTTGTCCGTTTTTTTTTTGTATTATACCGTTCCGCGCAGGTTTAAATGCAGTTTTTATGTATTTTTCTATTTTTTCAACATAAAAAACGATATACAGGACATAATATTAATGCATTATGAATATTTAATGATAATTATAAGCTTAATGTGAAATTGTGACTAAATAAAAATGTAACAAATTACGTCATTATTAACTTAATTTAAATAAACCAATATTCGAATATTCGTTTTTTATGAGCTCAAATATTCGAATATGAAATTATTGAAAAATGCCCATCCCTAAAATGAATGCACTGTTGCAACACAGAGTATATTAGGCCATAAACAACATGTACCAGTTCATTCAGTCTCATTTTGACTCAATTGACTCGTTAAGTAAAGGGAGTGTTCATTCAGTACATTCAACCAATGAAAGGGCTCCGTTACCGAGTACATTCGAACGCTATTGGCTCAACACCTGCGCACATACATAACGCTGCAATAATGCCTTGCTCGAGTAGTGGGATTCATTCAATGTATTCAGTGATTGTGAAAAAAATAAGACACTTGATAAACCGCGTGATGACAACTCGAGGTTAGTTTCACCTTTGTTTCCGCTTCCAGTCATGTTTTCCTCCTCGTGTTGAGTTTTCTTTGCCAAGTGCAGTATGAAATGGACTTTGTACTTTGATGCGCATGATAAAAGCTGCAAGCTGACTGACTGTTGTTGCGTTTTTTCTGCGTTCTGTTAGACTGTAAGATTAATCCATATCGAGTCAAAATGCCAATAGCTTATCATCGTTTTTGAAATACATTCTATCGCGATTCGATATGATATCGTTTATCGGCACAGCCCTAGGGCCAATGTTGTTCGGTTACCAACGCTCTTCAAGACATCTTATTTTGTGTTCTGCTGAATAAAGAAAGTCAGACAGGTTTAAAATGACATGAGGGTGAGTAATGTAATAAAATAATTTTCATTTTTTGGTCGTTTGGATCTTTTTTTAACAAACCATCATCCATTAGAAAACCTTTGCTTTTGGTGAATGGAGTGGATTAAATACAATGATGCTTTCGTGCAACAGAATCCATGCGATTAAATGTGGAAAGCTTCATTTTTCTGTCTGGCTTTCAGCGACAGACCACCTCTAAGGAGGGGTCGGGGTGGAAATATTACTGTGACTGCATTGTCATTTGTCTCTGGGTAATATGAAAAGGAGGCTTGTGCTATCTCCGCATGTGCCCCTTTCTTGGCCTTTTCTGAGTCTCATTCGCCGTATACAAAAACGACAAATCATAACCAAAGCTATAACCAAAACGTCTCACTTTTTACAGAGACAGAGAGCTGATTTTTAAGGTTAAAATGGGGCTTTATGTAGTGGGTAGGATGAAATCCGGATGAATGAGTTTATTTAACTGGGAAATAAGCAGTGGACTGTTCTTGACAGCGTGGAGCATGCGCTGTTGCTTTAAGAGCATCAGGCTATGGGAATAGAGATGTGAATAGAGAACAAATGTGATTCATAAGTCTATTAAAGCCATGTTTTCTTACAGGGATCACTGGGCTCTTTTCAGATTTGTAGGAACTGTGAAGTGAATGTAAATAAATGAATGGTGTTGGGGCTTCATGTTACCACTCTTTATTCTGGTTTCAGACTCTACTAGTAAAGGAATGTTTCAGATTCAAAGCAAGTTAAGCTCTATTGGCATGTGTGTTGTTTCACTGACTGTATTACCACAGGTAATAGTTTTATCCTTCAGTTCGTTTAAACAAAACGCATATTTACATTAATACACATACAATGGAAGTCTATAGGCCAAGACATACACTGGGTTCCAAATTATTATGCAAATGATATCTTTCTCTGGTTTTCCTAATTTGTCGATGCAAATGACAGTCAGTATAATTTTCAAGTAATCAACAGTTAGGGTACATTTGGAATTTTATTGAACAAACCTCCCACTGACAACAGTATTTATTTAAAAAATGAAAAACTCAAAATGCACTGTTCCAAATTATTATGCACAACAGAGTTTGAAAACATTTCATAGGTTGTAAAAAACTGAAAATGGTCATTTGTTGAATTTGCAGCATTAGGAGGTCATATTTACTGAAATCAAAAGCTATTTCAATCAAAAACATCCTAACAGGGAAATTAACATAGGACCCCTTCTTTGATATCACCTTCACAATTCTTGCATCCATTGAACTTGTGAGTTTTTGGATAGTTTCTGATTGAATTTCTTTGCAGGATGTCAGAATAGCCTCCCAGAGCTGCTGTTTTGATGCTAACTGCCTCCCACCATCATAGATCTTTCGCTTGAGGATGCTCCAAAGGTTCTCAATAGGGTTGAGGTCAGGGGAGGATGGTGGCCACACCATGAGTTTCTCTCCTTTTATGCCCATAGCAGCCAATGACACAGAGGTATTCTTTGCAGCATGAGATGGTGCATTGTCATGCATGAAGATGATTTTGCTACGGAAGGCATGGTTCTTCTTTTTGTACCATGGAAGAAAGTGCTCAGTCAGAAACTCTACATACCTTGCAGAGTTCATTTTCACACCTTCAGGGACCCTAAAGGGGCCCACCAGCTGTCTCCCCATGATTCCAGCCCAAAACATGACTCCGCCACCTCCTTGCTGACGTCGCAGCGTTGTTGGGACATGGTGGCCATCCACCAACCATCCACTACTCCATCCATCTGGACCATCCAGGGTTGCACGGCACTCATCAGTAAACAAGACTGTTTGAAAATTAGTCTTCATGTATGTGTGGGCCCACTGCAACCGTTTCTGCTTGTGAGCATTGGTTAGGGGTGGCCGAATAGTAGGTTTATGCACAACTGCAAGCATCTGGAGGATCCTACACCTTGAGGTTTTTGGGACTCCCGAGGCACCAGCAGCTTCAAATACCTGTTTGCTGCTTTGCAATGGCATTTTTGCAGCTGCTCTCTTAATCCGATGAATTTGTCTGGAAGAAACCTTCCTCATTCTGCCTTTATCTGCACGAACCCTTCTGTGCTCTGAATCAGCCACAAATGTCTTCACTGTACGATGATCTCGCTTAAGTTTTCGTGAAATATCTAATGTTTTCATACCTTGTCCAAGACATTGCACTATTTGACGCTTTTCGGCAGCAGACAGATCCTTTTTCTTTCCCATATTGCTTGAAACCTGTGGCCTGCTTAATAATGTGGAACGTCCTTCTTAAGTAGTTTTCCTTTAATTGGGCTCACCTGGCAAACTACTTATCACAGGTGTCTGAGATTGATTTCAGTGATCCAAAGAGCACTGAGACACAATACCATCCATAAGTTTAATTGAACAATATAAAATTAAATGTTTACGACACTTAAATCCAATTTGCATAATAATTTGGAACGCAGTGTAAGTGGGATAAATGTTAAAGTAAACAATGTTTAAAAAGTATAGCCACACAACTATAATGGCTTTCTAACCTTGTCTGTGCAAAGCTAAATTCATTCTACTGTTCCATTTCAACCCAGGAACGTTCTCATAATGTGCAAGGTACGTTTCTGTGGGAATTGTCAGTTAAACGCTGTTTGACTGCAACACTCATAAAGATAAGAATGTAAAATAAAATGCACTTTTATGTTTAAAACAGAGATGGCGATAAAGAGGCAAAAGTTACTTTAATAAAATTGCAAGCTACTCATTTCTCCTTATGAAGGAGCAATGTGGAGATTTTAGTGGCATCTAGCGGTGAAGTTGCGAATTGCAACCAACGGCTCCCCCTCCCTTTCGAAGCACCATGGCAACTGACACAGGACAAACATGTCATCACGTTCTCGCTTCTTTACCGAAGGAGATAACATTTATGAAACGTGCTGTGTAGAGTAGTTTGTCCATTTAGGACTACTGTAGAAACAACATGGCGGATTCCATGTAAGGGGACCCGTGGTGTATGTAGATAGAAATAACTCATTCTAAGGTATTAAAAACATAACGCTTTATTATGTAAGGTCTTTACACACCTCTGAACACATAGTTATGTTATTATATTGCATTTCTGTTAATAGATCCTCCTAAAAATTACACACTGGACCTTTAACTTCAACTTGTATTGTAAGTGTATCACTGTAAATCAACAAGTCACAAGTCAAGTCAAAATTATTCTGTGTCTGTGGTTTATCGAGAGCATCTTCAGTTCCAATTTACTTATTTTGGACCTGGAATATTCTTTCATTATGTATAAAGAAGAGCAGTGCATTCTTTTTCTTCAATTTGGCCACTATTCAGGCTAATTCATGCACCGCAGTTGATTTATTCCTCGCTTGACGGTCCAAGTTAGATCATTTTATTGAAAACTCTGGCCTTTCGGAGCACATTTCTTCACCTGACCGCAATATTTCACGTTGCGGGTTTGTAATAAGGGGTTTGGTGTGACGGCCACAGAGGCTTGTGGTTAAAACCGGCTGATTTTGTTTACGAGATCACTGGACCCTTTCAAGATGTCTGAACTGTGTCTCTTACACACACAAACTCACACGCACCATTGAAGGAAGCACGTATTGTTTGGGGCCAAGAGCAGAGCGCAGGTCACCCCTGGGCAGGCTGAGGTGAAGTTAAAGCATAATTCCTACAGCATGCTCATAGATTTTGACGTTGGGGGATGGTGTCTAGGTCCAAATGAACCTCTCCATCTTTTTTTTGCTCCCTGACAAGCGAAAGCACAAAGGCAGTTTGTCATTTCTGAGCAAGATTAAAAGTCACTTCCAACAGGGCTGCTCATTTATTCTCTGGTGACTGGTGCTCTGGGCCGCTCAGAGCCAAGTGGCTCTCTATAGGGCCAGACAAAAGCAGCGCTTCACAATGCCCAATGCTTTTCTCGTGAGGGGCCCTTCTGGAGCACAACAACCTGGCATTGGCCTCCCCGTCTGGGGCATGGCTGGTCCGTCTCTCTCTCTCGCTCGATCTCTCTCTCTCTCTGGTCACCAGGTGACAGGAATCACTCGCACATCCTCATTACACCTGCTCGATCCTCATCCCCTGCTGTCAAAACCTCCGAGTGAGATTCCGCTCTTTTAAAGACCCTCCAAATTCAGGAAGTCACGAATGAAAGAAGCTCTGTGTTTCACAATAATCTCCTGTGGAATCATTGTAATCTCAGTACATTGGAAATTACTTGACACTGGTGAAAGTGGTTTAGAGAGCAGACGTTTTTTGCTTTGTGTGGTCACTCTTGGTGTGTGTGTGTTTAGAAGGACTCAAGGGATTTTGAGAAGGTTGTTAATGATGAGGACTTGTATTCAAGAGCTTCAGTATATGACCCCAGTAGCCGTAGGGCAGAACTGTCGATCAAACACTATTGTTGCAGTGGGAGGACAGGCAGGATATTGTGGATATTGATAGTTCCTTTTTACTTTATATAAATATATATATTTTTTATTGAATATTGATTTTATTGAAAAATAGCAGTGTCAACCTTCTATACTTCTATACTGGTTTGGCATAGCATGAAGATGAGTAAATGATGACAGTATTTTTGTGTTAAGTGAACCCTCCGTTCAATCTTAAAGCAACACTTTGTAGGTTTTTTTTACCTTAAAATAATGTCTCTAAAATTATTTCAGTGGTAGAACAGCTCTTAACTGGACGAATTCTACTGCCGCTGCTACCTAAGCAGCCTCATAGTGGCCACAACCACACTCTGTAAGCCCCACCCATCCCCTGCCTGCGGAAAAGTGCGATATGGTTTCCAAACATTACTGTATTCGCCGGTTTCATCAGCTTAGTAAATAAATTCCTGTGTATTGCGCTGCCCACGGGGAAGCTTATAACAGCGACATTATTTACGACACTGGTAATAGACAATTGCGCTTATCAACCACATGGGGGAGCCGTGAGCAAAAGTTCTAAAGTGTTCTAAAGTGTTGTTTTAAAGGGGTCCTATTTTGCCTATTTAAAGTCTCTATTATGTTTATGATGTGCTAAACAATAGGTGTTCATGTTTGGATTTTCAAAAAATGCTTTATATATTCACCTGTGTTTTACACCGTCATCTCGATTCTCAGAAAACAGGCTGTTGAGTTCCTAGTTCTATTAAGTTCCTCCTTCCGAAATGCTCTGATTGGTCAAGCTGAGCCAGTATTTTGTGATTGGTCTACAGCTTAGATTGTGTGTTTAGATGGCCCGCCCATTACTCTATCTGTGGGGATTCATATCTATTTCAGGGGGCAGGGTCGATGTAAATTTTTGGATTCATAATGTCACTAACCCAGGAAAACGTTTGTTGTAGTCCCAACGAGCGGTTGTCTCTGCCCATGTATTAGTCAATGAAACATGTGGACAAAGCCACAGGAGGGAGTCCCTGTCATAGGGACAATGTCTCCGTCTGTGTGCTTTAGGGTCACCCAGCTGCTCAGTATGGTCATTTTTGTCCACTCTCAAGAGACCCAGGTCCTTTTGGGGTGTCTGCTTTCAGGAGAATTTGTCAAGAACATTTAAAAAGAACTCTTAACAAAAGGCAAAGGCTTTTGTTGAAGGGATGAGGCCATGCACTGTGTTTATCACAGGGCTGTAACGGTGGCAATGAGGTGTTAAGCTTGTGGGTCACTCCTGTTACCTCAGTGTGACCCTTTTGTCAATGTTAGGGTCAGAATGTGAAGGATCTGCTCCCTCTGTCTCTCCCTAACATCTTTGTAAGCTTATGAGCTCTGCGACTCATTGTGTGGTGCTTTTCTGATATGTTGTTGTGTTTCTGTGTTTCAGGTGGCACCAGAGACATCGGCTCAGCGCTCACCAGGATGTGCATGAGACACAGAAGCATTGAAGCCAAACTACGGCACTTCTCAATGTAAATATCCACTAATATCTCAAGTTGCACAATACAGGCCAATGGAGCACGTTTTATGAATGACTTCTGTTGTGATCACTAGAAATGTACACACATATCCCATTTAAGTACGATTTAGTGAATATGAAGTTTTGTTCTAAAAGAAAAAACACAGAAGTAGTGCAACTATTTAGCAAAATCATCAGTGTATCTATAGGAGTATTTATGTAGAGATCCCATTAAATATTTACTTTTCATACATTACAGAGCCCAGACATTTGATGTTACACCCGCAGGCGGATTAATAGATCATCAAGTCAAGATGTATGATCTTCCATAATAAGGATTACCATAAACCAGCAGTCTTACTGGCATTTTGTGTTAGTTTTATTCGTAGGGAACAAGGATGGTTGTTATTGTGGTGGTAAAGTCGCAGGGAACCCCAGTTCAGCTCTCCCAGAATTCCATGTGGCATACAAAGTCCGAGCTCTAATTTGGGAGAAATTCTTTATGCGTCTCCATGGCTATGCTATAAATCAGACATTTGTGGTCAGGCTGTTAGATTCCTGACAACGGCCCCAAAAACAGGGATTGCTGGAGTTTTCAAGTTCCTCCCCTACCTTCCAGCTCCCAGCATGCCATGAGAAATAGTGACAAGTTGCCAATGATTAACCCGAGCATACAGTAGGCAAACAAATAAAGATTGCTGGAAAGCGGCATTCTCATCTCAGGACTAAGGCTTTTGTGGTGGTCTTAAATAAATAAAAAGATTAGGTGAAAATGTAACAGACTTGTACAACTTTTGAAATTAATAAAACACATTTATCGACCACAACTAAAATACACTTTTAAATGAGATTTTATAATACTCCTAAGCAAACGTCAGATTTTTAATGTTGCTTTTATGTAGTTATGGGACTATGACATAAATGTGCATTTCTGTTCCACCAATTTCTTCCTTATTGTTTTGCAGGGCATTTATTGAATGTCTGATAAACCCACTCCAGGAGCAGATGGAGGAATGGAAGCGAGGGGCAAACACGCTGGATAAAGATCATGCTAAAGGTAAGCGAATCATTCACACCAACTGTATCTTACTTATAACGCATCTCTTTCTCTATGAAATAATTTGTTTCCAGTAGGATCAGTCAAACCAGTGCAAAAGTGTTATATAACCGATACAGCTGTGTTTCTAACAGATGTGCATCTCATTGGGGTTTTCCCCCTACATATAAGGTCACCGTTGTATCTTTATCTTCACAGAATACAAGCGAGCTCGACAGGAGATCAAGAAGAAATCTTCAGATACCCTCAAACTCCAGAAGAAAGCAAAGAAAGGTAAGCATATCTCTAATGACATCACTTCCTGTGGGATAACCTTATCTGGACACTGCACGCGGAACGTTACGGAATGCGTCCAGTTAAACCCGCCAGATAGTTCTTATCTGTCATAAGTTCACAGAAATATGTGGTGATTGGAAACCCTACAGCATCTTTCTGCAAATGACACTAGCAAAAAAAAGACTTTATTAGTAGCCCAAATATATATTAAACAGAGTGGGGATTACACAAATGATTAGAAACAGCCTATGATTTACTGACTTGTATTGTAGTATTACGCTGTACCTGCCTGCTATGACGAAATGATGATGTAATCTCTTTTTCAGTTCTCAGTTGATAACATTCTGCATGCTGTGTACAAAAAATATCATTCTAATTAGAGTAATTTAATTAAATTTAAAACACTACCATAATCTACAATGTAGGTATTTTAGATATTTAAATGTCATGATTTTTTTTCTTATTACAAATGAGATAATAACACTGTGCAAAAAAATCGTTAATGGGAAACTCCACCCAAAAATGAAAATTCTGTCATCAATTACTTGTTCCAAATCTGAATAAATGTCTTTGTTCTGCTGAACACGTAGAAAAATATTTGTAAGAATGTCAGTAACCAAACAGATCCCATACCCCATTGACTCCCATAGTATTTATTTTCTCTACTATGGCAGTAAATAGGGGATGAGATTCTTCCAAATATCTTCCTTTGTGTTCAGCAGAACAAAGACATTTATACAGGTTTGGAACAAACTGAAGGTGAGTAAATGATGATGGAATTTTCATTTTTGGGTGACCAATCCCTTTAACGATCCTAATAATAGCTTAAATATATCTTGGTAATGCATATTTCTGTAACAATTTTGCTCCAATGAAAAATGTGCATTAAATGATGCCTTTATTTTCTTTAAAGTTTGGGGTAAATTAAAACCGCATTTGTTGTCTGATGATTGGTCATGTGGTCTTGAGAAAGAATGTTGTATCATTTGGTTACAGGGTACAGGCCTTCTAGTTTCTTAGTTTATATTGTTACCTGTACAAACATTTTTCAGGTGTACCGCAAAAATAACAGACGTTTCTGTAATCGTATACAGTAATTTCAGTGTCGTTGAAAGACGCGCACTCTCAGTTGTTTTGCTCTCGGTTTGTGGAAACGCATTTCTGAAATCGCGTCCTCCAATTAGAGAAAGGTGCTTTCTCACGTAACACATAATTAACGCAACCCCACGTCATACAGAAATCCAGTTTTTCCAGACTACAATGCGCTCTGTGTACGCAACAAAGCGTTCGTCTCAAACCTCACCCCGAACAGGAAGGCGCTCTCGACTCTGGGCTCAGGGGCATATGAGAAACAGACTGTTTTTCTGGGACATCACGGTACATTTTCAACTTCCAACCTGTGACAAAACCTCTCAGTGTCTTTTAGAATGAATGCTGGGTCACATCAAAGACAGTAATATGACTCTGTACCAGCGTACAGTATGTGACATGAAACGGATCAGTGTTAGAATTTCACAGGAGTTCTCTATTGTCTCAGGTCACATTCTTCATGCTCTTTAGCTCAGTTTGTTCATAAAAAGGCGGGTAGAATTTCTGTAAGGCCATGTGATTATAGTCACGAGACTGACAAAAACATTTCCTTTGTGCACCTATACCCCTTTTTCTTTTCTATGCCATCTTTTGCACCTGTTGTAAGCAGCTGATGCTCTGGGTAAGTGTGTGTGTGTGTTCTCATTGACCTGTGTGTGTGTGTGTGTGTCCGAAGACCCAGCTCGTATGCCAATGTCTCATTTTGCCCCTTATGCTCACTGACTGGTCAGTTTCCACATTCCCCCTGTGTGTATGGTCCAGTTTTACCCCTTCGCCCTAAAAGGCAGAGTTCTGTTTTCCTGTTCCTTAGCTTTACCGAACCACAAAAACAGCCATTTCGAAGAAGACAAAGTGACGATTTTCCACTCCATACCCCAGAGGAGCCCAATTACCAGAGCTCTGTGTGTGTTTACACTAATGAATATGGATGTAGTGCAGTTTCCTCTAATTGGTGACCGCTGTGTAATGAAAAGGCCACTTTCGGGGGTAAATACGTTGTTAGTAAACTACATTTTTAATCTCTGCTGAGGGTTTTCAGAGGGTTTCCTTTAACTTCTGTGTCGTCCTGTCGGAGAGCAAGATGGGTGTTGTGCACGATGCGTGAATATGTTCAGGGGTCAAATGTCAGTTTAGCACAAAGCTGTCTTTCTCTCAAGTCATGATTTGTTCATGCCAGATTCTCTGTTTGACTGAAAGAACTTGAAAGTCTTGTTAAATGCTGTGAATGTGTTTGTATGACCTGGGGTCAGGTTGACGGAGGACTGCGATTGTGGGACACGTGCACATTCATCTTGAGAATGTCTACGGCTGATCCTCAGAATTGGAGTTTTGTGGGTTTTAGTCCGTATGTATTATAGCTTTGAAGTCATCTGTATGTTAAATGGGTAACACTTTACAATGTTGTATTTGTTAACATGAGTTAATGCATTTGCTAACATGAACTAACACAGAACAATCATTGTACAGCATTTATTCATCTTAGTTCATATTAAGTTCAGCATTTACTAATGCATTTTTTAAATGAAAAGCTGTAAGTAGCTGTTTACATGTACGCATTTGGCAGACGCTTTTATCCAAAGCGACTTACATTGCATTATCCTATACATTTGTTTCTAAGTATGTGCAATCCCCTGGAATCGAACCCACGACCTTGGCGTTGTCAGCGCCATGCTCTAACCACTGAGCTACAGGAAAACTAAATGTTTACAATGTTTACATTGTTAATGCACAGTGAACTAAAGTGAACGATTGTATTGACATTAACTAACATTATCAAAGATTAATAAATGTTGAAAAACTATATTGCTCATTGTCAGTTCATGTTAGCTATTGTATTTACTACTGTTAACATTTTACGTATTGAACTCCTATAAAAAGAAATGCACTTTTAGCAGATCTGAAGTATTTAGTTTCCTGGAAAAGTGGACCAATAGAATGCATCAGTTCTAGAAAGATTCCCATGTAATTGGGTATAAAGCATCATGTTGCTCCAAACATTAGAAAAAAAGATTAAGTATCTAAAAGAAATTAATTAATCTCTGTAATGTCAAGTTTGTTTCTATTCTGTCATTGCGCTAAATTAGGAATCAGAATCAGCAGACAAGACTATAGTGGAAATCCAATCTGTGTTGTCTGACCCACATTTGAAAAGCCATGTAAACACAGTCTGCTTCCACTGAAATGCCAAACAAGTGCATGAACAGCAGAAATACTGACAGCACGGCGACGTCACATTCTCAGAGAGAGAGAGAGAGATGTCTAGTGATCCATCATGACTCCTGTGTAATGTTTTTTTTCAGTCGAACCTCATATAGAGTTATAATTACCCTGGTTAACCCCTCCCTGCCCTCTCTTTCATCTCACCACCTCCTCAGTCTTGTTTGTTTCAGACTCGTGTCCAGTGCTTTCCATACGTCTCCATGTAAGCAAATGTACACTGGCGGGTAATTGCTGGTCTTGTATTGGGCCTGTTGTCTCTTCTGTGTGCATGTGCTGTTGTTTTCAGGACAGACGCTTTGTTTTAGCTTGGCTCTGGTCCGCACATGCATGTGGATCTAGCATCTCTTGCATCTGGATCTAAACCTGATTAGATGTTCTCAGCACATGCACGGGGATGTGCCGATCTGTGTCTCTGTGACATAAACAGTACGTCTGAGGTGGTTGTTTTAGGACATTATGTGCGTAGTGCCATGTTTTCTTGTCTTGTGTTTTACCCGGTAGGAAACTTTATTCCGTCTTGCTTTATTACTAGTGTTTTGTTTGTCAAGGCTAGTATGACTATAAGTGTTCCTCATGCTTGGGATTAAACTCTTAACCACAAGTATTTAATATGTGCCCGATATTTGTTCTACAGACGTGATTTATACAACAATTGTTGTTGCAAGGTGTGCTGTTAATAAACCATTAGACGTAATCTCAACTGACTAGTGAAAAACTGAATATCATAGGGTCGGTCCTTTATAAATGACCACCTAAAACTCCTGGGCAATGCCATAGCAACCACCCAGCGATGGCATACTAACGCCCTGGCGAGCGGCCACAACGCCCCTGGCATTGTGGCAAGTTTTGCATGGGTGGCCACAACTCACAAATCTAGTTTTGCTTGTCGTCTCTGCTTTAGGGTGTTAAAGTATTGCAAAATGTAGAGGAAATGACTTGTTTACGGTTTTGTAGGTGAACAGTTATCTCCAGACAAAATACAGTTTTAAGAAATCCAAAATGTAGATACAAAGAGGTTCCTACTGCTCTGATTTATAGGCGGTGGAAAACCAAAATGTGCTCACCGGAATCACTTTAATTGCACATTAAGGATTACTTAGGGTTATTATGTACAAATGGATTATACATTTCTTTAAATGTCAGTTTTAGCTTCCAGCCCCGTCATTCTCAACGTTCAGGAACTGTAGTCATAAAGCCAAACCGAGCATAAATCAACATGTGCTACACTGTAAAAAAAAAAACGTAGTTTTACAGAATTTTTCTTTTACTTTTTACAGATTTTCCAAGTAAAATGTAAAAACCCTGAGAATTTTTCTGTTGTTTTACAGATTTTTATGTATTTTTGAAATACGGTCAAAAAAACGTAAAATTACAGAAAAAAAGCAAATTTACAAGAAAACGTGAAACACGTAGTTTTACAGGGGAAAAAAACGCTTATTTCCAGCGCCCCAGCTGCCAGAAAATTCAAAAACGGTCAAAAACTGTACAATTACAGAAAAAGACAGCACATTTACAAGAAAATCGGGGAAAACAATTGATTATATATTTTTTTTTAATAAATATTATTTTACAGTATATATCTGTCGCTCGAGCTGACAGAAAATTTCTGTGTTTTTACAGTTTTTTTTACAGTGTATCTACAAATAAATAGCATCTCTTTCAAGTGGATCACTCAGGAAGTCAAGTTGTTTTCATATCGTCTTCAATTGACCAGAACATCTATTCTTATGAGTCCTTATTACCTGTAGCTCAGAAAACTAACCTAAAATACGATGGGTGAACTCAAGCTGGACTTTATCCAGGTCCTCCGCTTAAAATACTCTTATCTTAGATCCTGATGGGGGGGTGTTGAAGGTCATTGGGTGCTGTGGGTCCAGGACAGCTGACACTCCCAGGTCGTGTCCTCAGGACGCACCGGGCACATGGGCTGCTGCCAACGTGTCTGCCGGCTTCGCACGCTGGGTGGAGCTTTATTGAAGAATTTTGGACTGTGAGAAGAGACAGGACACATTTGGCATATAGACACGGATATGCACAATACTGCTCTGTAAATTCTGCAAAATTATATTTCAGTGATGTACAAAACACTTGCTAGGCTAGTTGTTGAGATCAGAGTTGAAACGGGGTGATAGGGCCGAAATACTCTGACATAATCCAGACATGTTTGGTAATTTGTTCTGCCCTTTGTCGCAGGGAGAGGAGATATTCAGCCACAGCTGGACAGCGCCATGCAGGACGTGAGTGATAAATACATCTTGCTGGAGGAGACGGAGAAGCAGGCGGTCAGGAAGGCGCTGATCGAGGAGAGGGGGCGATTCTGTGCCTTCGTATCTATGCTTAAACCTGTGGTGGTGAGCGGCTTTTTTCTTCTACAACATTACTGACATGGGGAAAATGAAAGTCTTCTTTGAAGCTGTTTTCATGCCTGAAATTTATTTTGTGATAAGCAAGTTTGGCATTTCTTTGTTTAGTTAACATGATTAAATTACAAATGACAACTGCTTACATTATGAAATACGTTTTATATCTTGTCATCGGTCAGGATGAAGAAATGTCTATGCTGGGAGAGATCATTCACCTGCAGACCATTGCTGATGACCTAAAGGCTTTGACCATGGACCCCCACAAACTGCCACCTGCCAGTGAGCAGGTCTGTGGACGTTTGGCCCAACTCTGAGCCAAACAGATGAAGCATTTTATCATAATTAAACATGTTATCTACAGAGCTGAAGTATGCGTTGAAATAACTCAAATGAAAAACATTTTAATGACCCTGTTAGTGGTTAATGTGATAGTTCACCCAAAAAATAAAAATTCTGTCATCATTTACTCACCCTCTTGTCATTTCAAACCTGCATAACTATCTTTCTTCCACAGAACACAAAAGATGATATTTTGAAGAATGTTGTTGACTGGCACCAATTCACTTGCATTGGTTTTGTGTCAATACAATAGAAGTGAATGGGTGCCGGCGCTGTTCGGTTACCACCTTTTTTTTAATATCTTCTTTTGCTTTCTGAGGAAGAAAGAAAGTCATAAAGGTTTGAAATGACAAGAGGGTAGTGTTGTTTTTGGGGGCCTGTTTTAATTTTAGTTTTAGTCTAGTCTTTGTGTCAAGATGTCATTTTAGTTTTTATTAGTTTTAGTCACGTTCATACTCTTTTTAGTCTAGTCAAGTTTCAGTCGACTAAAAGTCTGAGCATTTTAGTCATATTTTAGTCAGAATTATCCATGACTATTTTCGTCTAGTTTTAGTCGAAGAAAACTGATGACATTTTAGTCGACGAAAGCTGATGACATTTACTCTAGTTTTAGTCAATGGAAATTGTATTTTAGTCTCTTTTTAGTAATGCAATTCTATTTAACCCAGTCAATATAGTATAAGTACCTAGTAGTATAGACGAAAGCAAAATTTTCTTTTAGCCAAACCCATTTCAAACAAGGTTATCTTATTATATTATTGTTACCTTATAGACTCAAGAATACATCCATTCCAGACACGGAAGACGCTCTGATTTGAATTTACGGCCATCGGTCCCTTTCTCTGTGTCAGACTTAACTTTGTTGTCATTTACGCTAACTCACCGCAGCTGCATCTTCTAAATAATGCCGCGAGTGGGGCTTGAGGAAGTGACGTCGCCTGCGTCTGCGCAGTGCGACCTGATGCAGCCCCTGAAGTGAGACACAGGAAACAGAAAAACTGCAAAATAATAATAATAACGCGACTAAACGAGACGAAATAACGTTATAATATTTCGTCTCGTCTCGGTCAACGAAAATGAAGAGACATTTTAGCATAGTTTTTATTTTGTAAACCACATTTAGTCTCGTTTTTATTCGTCAACAAAATTGCATTATACATTTAATTATAGTCATCGTCACATGACCAGCATTTACGTTGTGTCTCGTCTCGTTTTCGTCACGTGATAAAGGTTCGTTGACGACGATATTTAGTCATAATTTTTGTTGACGAAAGCAACACTACAATAGGGTGAGTAAATGATGACAGAATTTTCATTTTTGGGTGAACTAGCTCTTTAAGACAAGGAGCAGGTCACGAGTCATCAGCTTTGCGGCCTTGGGCAGGGCACATAACCCCTGGTTATCCCTGCAGGATTTCCCCGTCATCATTTACTGACGACTTTGCATAAAAATCACAAAAAATAAGTCACATCAAGCCTAGTCAGGGGATTATAAATAGACCGCTTTAGTTTCAGGAATCTGGTAGTAGATTCAAAAATATACATACTGTTTATAGTGCAGGGTTGCCAGGTCTGCGTAACTAAACTAGCCTACTAAAATACTACTAAAAAACATGTCACCCCAAAATATATATACTGTATATTACAATCGCTGCTTTGCATTATACACAGAATTTCTTGAAATTGATAATCACAGTTTAGTAGTCATCATAAACACAGTGTTTTCATACATAACTTACCATAAGAATGACAGCCGATGAACAAAATCCTTGCTAACACTTCATTTGAATGTTCCCTTGTTAGACATGTTACACAATTACATGTAACTAATCGTAAACCACACCCAAAACCTAACCCTATAGTAAGTACATGTATTTAATTATTATAACTCAGTACTTAAATATATAATTATATTGTATGTATTTAATGTATAATGAGACATTTCTTTAACTCACTGAATAAATAACTGTTTAAAGGTACCCAAGTTCTGCAGGAACACCATGGACTTGGCAACCCTAGTTCAGTGAAACATTCCAGTTATTTCAGATCAACCATTAGACAACTGTTTATTGTATTTGGCTTATATTCTGCGATGTTGTACTAATGCTGTCTTCTTTAGCATGGTTGAATACACTTCATTGCCACCAAACATCTCATGTGTCAGAAAGAAAGGTGATTTCATGAGCGGTCTGCTCCTTGTATTATAGTTGGAAGAGAGACAGGTTATTTGCATCGCGTTCCCAGTGCATACTGAAAGCCCAGAGGCATTCGAGCTCTTAGATTGACATCTGTTGCTGAAACGCGGTATATTAGAAGCAGTTTCTCATGTTTTTTGTTTGTCCCTAGGATGTTTCCTAAAATGTAATTATCTACGTGTGACAAGCTTGACTGCTATTGGACACCTTTTGATAATGCATTGAAATATAAACTGCTTCATGTATGTATGTGTGTATCCTATAGGTCATTCATGATCTGAAAGGCTCAGACTACAGCTGGTCGTATCAAACCCCTCCATCTTCTCCCAGTACCACTATGTCCAGGAAGTCCAGCATGTGCAGGTAAGCTGATGTATCGATGGCAGAAGTACTAAACGTAGCTGATTAAACCTCATAACTATAACTACAGTAAAAAGGTAGCGCCCTCTAGTGGTACCTCTATACTCCTCTTAAAAATGTAAACGCAGCGTATACATATTTTTAAATGAGCATGTTTCTCATTGTGATGACTGTTGAATTACCCATTTTAACGGGTTGATTGTAGGGTTCAGAGTTGAGGGTTCGAGGTCTCTGCACATGAGATGTTTACTTACACTAATGTGTGTCTGTGTATTGGAATGCTACAGCCTGCATGACGTGTGAAGATTTGTTTATTAATAGGGGTCTGTTTATTAAGAGTCTGTTCCAGTTTGCTGTAAACAAACTGAATGATATTTTCTGAGAATGATGTCGATGAGCATGAGTTGCTAGGGAGTTCACTGTGGGGGAACGTTATAAAACTCAATAAAAATGTCTTGTATCTATAAGTAAAGGCCCAATAAACCAATAATTTTGAGGTTATCGATTCCAAAGTCTAATGCCAGTCTTATTAGTGGATAATGCACAGTTATCTCAGTAACATATTAAATTGATTTATAAAGACCTATTTAGATGATAAATCATAATGTTCAGACAGAGACATCTGTCAGTAAGCTATTCATTGGTAGATTCACACGAAAGTATAAAGGACATGTTGTTCAAACTAATGGAAGCTGAACAGTCATCATGTTTACATAATTTATTTTGATGACGCGGGTGAAGCAGAAATTACGCACATAACCTTTAAATTATTCTTGGCTATATTTACATTGCATTAGCTCAAATATTTATATTTTATTTTTATTACCAAACTGATATTGGCCAACCTCTAGCATTTGAAGTTTATTTACTTTTTCTGCTTAACAATACTAAGATTAAATTATAGCAGAAAGTACATTTAAAATAATACAAATATGAGATATAAAATAAGATACAAAAACAATGATAGAGATATGAAATATGCATCCATTCACTCACGCACATAGAGCGTAAACAAAGTATAAAACATTCAAGTACAACATTTCTTACGTTGATTTTCTATGAAACACTTAAAAATTATTTTGACCTAGAGCCTCCAAAGGAAATGACGTAGGATGAAATCACTTCTTTTTGTACAAACCTCAGTAACTTAGAAAACTGATCTGGAATCAGTGCCTCTAATTTTTGAGTTATGAATATGACCTTTCAGCAAGATTTCCAACAAATTCCATATATCTGTCCAGCTGCGTGAATCAATCATTATATTCTGCATTGTTGTTCTGACCCAGTGTTGAAGTTTCACTCTGCAACAGTTGTCGGATCACACAATATAACTGGCAAGCGCTCAGAATTCACAGCTTTAAGTGACAAATGAATGCTTTTTTAATGACCGTAGTGCACTCGTCCCGCCTGCAGGAGCTCTGAGCATGAGAAATACGCTTGCTGGCACGGCTTCTGCCCCTTTGTCACCTCTCATATTGATGTATTCCACCATTGTATCCTTCTCAACAAGCAACAAGCCCCCCACCCGCTGGATACTCACACACTTTAAGAGCATTGGCCGAGGGTGCTGATTTTAGAGCAAGTAGCTAAAAATATCAATCAGGGCAGGTTGTAATTATCTTCTATCACATCATTTGACTGCTCTGGATCTGCAGCTTTTCTTACTTCAAGCCCTCTGGTCATAAACTACTGCTCTTCTTTGAAAGCTATATAAGCATCACGCACATTGAAATAGCATAACCTCTTACTGACCCGCTGTAGTAGTTGTGCACTTGTGTATGCCCAGAATTTTATTGTTATTATTATCACTACTCTTGTTTTTTTTAGTTAGGTTTGATGAAGCAAGCATTACTATTACTATTGATATTTTATCATGCACATTTGTGTTCTGATGGATAAGACAGACAAAAAATGTCAGATGAACAGTTCAAAATATAATGCACTCAAAAATAATGTCTAAAAATTAAAAGTTATTTTTTCTCCCTTATGTCATACAAAATCTGTATATGAAACTTTATTATTTAACACAAAATATATTTTGATAAATGTCTCTGTGGTTTTGTGTCCATACAATAAAAGTCAATGGCGGACAATGTTGTGTGGTTACCAACATTGTTTAAAATATTTTCTTTTGTGTTCTGCAGAAGAAAGTCATACAGGTTTGGAATGAGGATGAGTAAATTATGAAAGATTTTTTTATTTTAACCACCCAGAACACCCTAGCAACCATATTGCAGTGCACCCAAAATCACTCTGAAACACTCAAATATATATACTGTATATCAACGGCCTGTAACCACCTAAAACACCGTAAAAATGCAGCTGCGCATTTTTGCACATCACCACTCACATATTCTTAAACATCTAGTTTTCTAACTGAGATTGTCCTGAAGGGAAGGATCCATTCTGTTTACTATGATTTTGATATTTTCACACCTCTAATTTGGTTTTGGCTTAGAGTTTTGTTGCGTTTTGTTTATGTTTGTCTGCCTGCTGCATTGGGTTTGTGTGGAGTGTTAATAGTTCCTGGTCTCCTCCTCTTCTCTGTTTGTCCCCTCCCCCTGCCTGTGCCCCACCCCCTCCACTTCGGTTCTGTCCCTAACAGCAGTCTGAACAGTGTGAACAGTAGTGACTCCAGATCCAGTGGGTCGCACTCTCACTCCCCTTCCCCACACTATCGCTATCGCAGCTCCACACTGCCCCAGCAGGCCCCGGCACGCCTCTCCAGCATCTCCTCCCACGACTCGGGCTTCATCTCGCAAGACGCCTTCCAGTCCAAGTCACCGTCCCCGATGCCCTCTGAATCTGCCCCGCAGGTAAGAGCCCGAAGTGAGGCAATGTGCCTACAATGTTTTGCAATGTTCTCATTTCCCAATGCACTGTTTGTAAACATCAATGACAGGAAACTTTTCGACTGATAATAAAGTAGCCCTCTCCACCCACCTGTTGCCTTTTCCCTCGATGTGAAAAATCAGTCAAAGTGTCATCGTCTTGACGTTTAAGAGGCTGAAGGTGTTGTATTTCATTGCTTAAGGCTGCACGCTACCTATAAAGATGCCCTGTGGCGATTGTCAGCTAAGGCTTACGTCTCTGTTAGTATCGGTCAACTGTACCCACAGCAGGGAATGCTGCTCAACTCTGCGGTTCATTCCCATGTCAGTCAGTAACCAATTACAATCAGTCAAGAACAAGCTGAACAGGTGCCTTTAGACTACTTGCCACTACAAGAACATATGCCGAGTTTGCTAAATGAATCCCCTTTTGAGAAAGTGGGTGGGTGGTAATGTTGGGAATATCAGTTAGAATGAGTTGTAGGTTTTTTTTAAGGATAGTTTACGCAAAAAAAATTCTGTCGTAATTTATTTACCTTATGTCATTTAAAACCTCTATGTGGAGCACACAAGATATTTTGAGAAATGTCTCTCAGTGGTTTTGTGTCCATACAATGGAAGTCAATGGAGGCCAATGTTGTGTGGTTACAAACGCTCTTCAAAATATCTTCTTTTGTGTTCTACAGAAGAAAGAAAGTCTGAGGGGCGATTCACATTTCGCGTCTTTTGCGCACGCAAGTTCGTTATTTTAGATGTAGACACGCCGCAGGCGCGCGCAAATAGGGAGCGATGCTCATACGATGCGACGCACATCTTTCTAGGCGCGTCAGTGCTACATTTAGATGGAAATTATTCAATTTTTCAGAATGCCGCGCATGCACCTTGGGTCATTTGACTAGAGAAAGCGGCGCGGCTCGCGTCTTCCACGCGGTTTTAGACGCGAAATGTGAATCGCCCCATACAGGTTTGAAATGACATGAGGGTGAATAAATGAATTTTCTTTTTTTGTGAACTATCTCTAAGTTCAGCTAAATGTTATATTGTTACTGTCACATTCAAATGGGTTAGGAAATATTCTAATGTGCTATTATGCGACTTTATACAATATGAATGCTAAATTGGTGACCCCGATCTACTGTATATTGGCACAGATTTGTCATAGTTTTGTCATCGTCTAAACCTGTTGAAAACCAAGCAAAACCGCTCAGGTTAAAAAATACAAGCCAGGCTACATTAAAAACAGGTTCACTCACTCTCGTTGGACAAAACTCATAATTCCTTTGCAAGTAATCATCAAAATGTCATTTTGTATGATCGTCACTTCCATTTTAAATCATGCAAGCGAAATCAGTCGAAAAGCAAATGGACTTGCCAATTGAAAGGAAGTCCTTTTGAATTACAATGTGGACCTCAAACAAACAAATCTGGACGCTCAAACAGACGGCCATTCTGTTAGCTGTAACTAGAGGTGCAGAAATGAAACGCACACACTCTTTTCAAACCTACTCATTATAGACGGTTTCTTTGGACGCACATATCATATTAATATTTTATTGTATATTAACTGTATTAAATTTAAACTACTCAACATTATGTTGCCGCTGAAACTGTCTATACACATTGTATAGAAGAGAATGGAGGAATATTACAGTTCAGGAAGTCTATCGCTACACACTTGACTTAACCGTGACCCCTGCCTCACAGATCCTAGACTAGTTTGTTATGCAAGAATAAAATAAAATGGCCCTTCTATAGAAACAAATGCCTTCAAATTCACCTAAAAGCGTGGAAAATGTTGCCACTTTCTTGGCAATTGCCGCAGTCTTATGGGTGCCTGAGGAAACATGACGGAACTCCCCAAAGAAACAATGGTTTTCAAACAGCGGGAAGACTTTATGTTCACCCTAACTGAAACATTCAATGCACTGACCGCAACTCCGCTTGGCAAAGTTGTCGAAGGGATTTGAGCTTTGCCATGCTTTGCTAGTGATGTCATCGACTGGCCCCCCCTCAAGTAGGTCCCAGCTAGGTCTCAGAGCTTCCAACATCCGTGGCTGGCCCGCTCAATTGGAAAGAGCTTTGGCGGTTAGGCAGCTGCCCGCCTCTCACACGCTCTAACTGTCCAGCTGTCTGTTGTTTTGTCAGTTTTCATCCGTCCAAGAATCTGACAAACATGAATTAGTCAAAGCTTGCGGCTCAGTTTGACTCTCGCTGAATGAAACTGGTGTCGCTGGGTTTTTTTTGCGCTGTAGATTTGGCACCCCAACTCTGCTGAAACTTTCTCTGTGGTTTCTGTGTTGTTTTGATTTATTTTACAGCCTCTAACCTCCTGCTTTATATGCCTCTCTCTCTCTCTCTCTCTCTCTCTCTCTCTTTGTGTGTCCAAATGTGTTGACCTTGTGCCTCCTTTTGCTGTTCGTACTCTTTTGTGTGTGCCGCTCTGTTTTGTGTTTGCGTTTTCTTCCATGTCTGGTTTCTGAACTTGTGTGTGCTGTCGTTATCTCTGTCCTCCATTTGTCTTGCACGTCTCAGACTACCTCCAGCTCCGCCTCCTCGGATGCCTCTGAGACCTGTCAATCAATCAGCGAGTGCAGTTCTCCCACTTCCATTGGCTCAGGTGGAGCCGCCGCCTGTTCAGAAAAGGTGAAACCCTAGTGGCCCTCATGTCTCCCAAAACACCACTGTACCGCGTACCTGCCACTATATTTCAATATCCCGGGTTCAGGAATTTGCATATGCTTGTGTTATGCCAGACAATTATGCCCATGTGTCACCGATTTATTTTCTGAATGTTTTTCATGCATCTGCCATTTATTTTGTTGATTTAAGTTTCCAAGCCACAATCCACAGATGTTTCTTTATCCTGTGTTCATTCATTAATTTCATCAATTTGTTGTGTTTTTATTTCCATGTCCCATTCACTCCCTGCATGTGCTCAGTTATCAAACGGCTATGATCATTACGGCCTGGGAGAGTCGTCGTACCTGAGTGGAGGGGGTATGGGAGGGACGTTCCCTTACTTTCCCCCCGCCTCCTCCATTTCCTCTTCCTCCTCCTCCTCTTCCTCCACGCTGCGTTCATGGTCACGTCCTGGCTCAGCCCTCATGTCCGATTTCCCTCACTATTGCACCCTGGGCCCAGGCATGATCCCTTCCTCCAAAGTCCCCGGCTGGAAGGTTTGTCCATTCACACGTTTACTGTCAACCCATTTTTATTCTTAAGTTTATCCCTCGACCATCAGATGTGACACATTCACTAGATTTGCTTTAATATTTGAAATGACAAAAAAACTATGGATGGTTACGAGTTTAGTGTTACATTTTTTGTTGGTTGTTTTTAGAGCTAGAAATAGTTGAACGAGTTACTAGCCCAAATAGCATTACATGTATTTCTTCCAGGAAACAAAGAGATTTCAGAAGAATGTTTGGGTACTTTATTCTATACAATGAAAGTTTTATGGACTGGAGCTGTCAAGACAAAAAGTACCATTAAAATAGCATAAAATGAGTCCATAATTAAAGCACTACCCCATGTCTTCCCATTGTTTGAGTAACAGAAAGTCACTCATTCGTCATTAGTGAAGGTTATCCACTACCTCCACCAAGTGGCCAGTGTTTAAATAACATGTGCCCACAGCCCAGTGATACGCTTGTTGTTGTTTCAGGACTGGGCTAAACCTGGACCTTATGATCAGCCCATGGTCAACACATTGAGGAGAAAAAAGGAACCAAAGGAAGCAGTGGACACAAACGGCAGTTCAAACGGGACCATCCCCTCCTCTCAACCAATCACAAGCATTTCTCCTCCTGGGGACGCTCAGGGTGCCAGGAGCATGAATGTGGTGCCGAAGGTCAGTCACTCACACAGATACTCACATACATTTAACATGACCAAAGCATCAAACATTTACTTTTAGTTTAGATCAGATATCATTCCAGATATTACAGGAATTAACTCAACTCAACTTTATTTATATAGCGCTTTTACAATTTTCATTGTTACGAAGCAGCTGTACATGAGACATATTGACTATAAGCAAAATAATTAAAGTTGTACCTGCAGAAACAAGAAAAGGTTGAAAACACAGAAGACAGACATACCCACATACAAAACACTCCACACACACAATATGCACACGTACTAACACACATAGACATAGAGACACACACACACACACACCGGATGCGCACGCACACACACACAACACACACACACGTACGTACACAGACAAGTACGCACACACACACACACACACGCTCAGTGAGAGCACACATTTAGGATAAAGGAGAGAGAAGCACAGGTCAAAATACACTCACCTAAAGGATTATTAGGAACACCTGTTCAATTTCTCATTAATGCAATTATCTAATCAACCAATCACATGGCAGTTGCTTCAATGCATTTAGGGGTGTGGTCCTGGTCAAGACAATCTCCTGAACTCCAAACTGAATGTCAGAATGGGAAAGAAAGGTGATTTAAGCAATTTTGAGCGTGGCATGGTTGTTGGTGCCAGACGGGCCGGTCTGAGTATTTCACAATCTGCTCAGTTACTGGGATTTTCACGCACAACCATTTCTAGGGTTTACAAAGAATGGTGTGAAAAGGGAAAAACATCCAGTATGCGGCAGTCCTGTGGGCGAAAATGCCTTGTTGATGCTAGAGGTCAGAGGAGAATGGGCCGACTGATTCAAGCTGATAGAAGAGCAACTTTGACTGAAATAACCACTCGTTACAACCGAGGTATGCAGCAAAGCATTTGTGAAGCCACAACACGCACAACCTTGAGGCAGATGGGCTACAACAGCAGAAGACCCCACCGGGTACCACTCATCTCCACTACAAATAGGAAAAAGAGGCTACAATTTGCACGAGCTCACCAAAATTGGACAGTTGAAGACTGGAAAAATGTTGCCTGGTCTGATGAGTCTCGATTTCTGTTGAGACATTCAAATGGTAGAGTCAGAATTTGGCGTAAACAGAATGAGAACATGGATCCATCATGCCTTGTTACCACTGTGCAGGCTGGTGGTGGTGGTGTAATGGTGTGGGGGATGTTTTCTTGGCACACTTTAGGCCCCTTAGTGCCAATTGGGCATCGTTTAAATGCCACGGCCTACCTGAGCATTGTTTCTGACCATGTCCATCCCTTTATGACCACCATGTACCCATCCTCTAATGGCTACTTCCAGCAGGATAATGCACCATGTCACAAAGCTCGAATCATTTCAAATTGGTTTCTTGAACATGACAATGAGTTCACTGTACTAGAATGGCCCCCACAGTCACCAGATCTCAACCCGATAGAACATCTTTGGGATGTGGTGGAACGGGAGCTTCGTGCCCTGGATGTGCATCCCACAAATCTCCATCAACTGCAAGATGCTATCCTATCAATATGGGCCAACATTTCTAAAGAATGCTTTCAGCACCTTGTTGAATCAATGCCACGTAGAATTAAGGCAGTTCTGAAGGCGAAAGGGGGTCAAACACCGTATTAGTATGGTGTTCCTAATAATCCTTTAGGTGAGTGTATACAGACTATAAATTCCTATATGCAATATTAATTAAGTAAAACTTTAAAATTCTAAAGCAGCCCCCCCGGTCAGGCAATATCAACAGTATGCAAACGGTGGCGAGGAACACAAAACTCTAATCGAGAAAAAAAACCTCAGGAGAACCCAGGCCCAACCAGGGGATTCCAGTTCCCCTCTGGCAAAAGCTGCTGCCTCTGCACAAGCTCCAGAGAGCTTGCACAACAAGGCTAAATAAAATAAATAAACTCTAATAATAAAATAAATTTAGTTTAAGATTATCATTAATAATCTAATAGCATTTTGAAATTTTGTGGTGAAGACGATGTCAGGACCGCGTCCTTTCTTTATCCAGCTCTATCATCTCAGCTCTTGTCAGGTCCCCACTTCCCATTCTCCGCTCTACCATCAGGTCAGGCCATGAACTGCATCCTGCTCGCTGTGGTAACCTTGGAACAATGAGACAAGACTGGCTGAGAGTAGAGTACTGTTCTGTACTCTTTGATGCAACAAGTACATCAGTTGTGTTTTTGGTTCCGGTTGATCTAACTAATGCAGCCTAAACCCTCATGAAGATTTATATTATGGAAGAGTAGTGTATGCAAGATTAAAAAGATGCGTCTTTAGTCTAGATTTAAACTGACAGAGTGTGTCTGCCTCCCGGACAGTGCAGGGAAGACTATTCCAAAGTTTAGGCGCTAGATAGGAAAAGGATCTACCACCTGCACTTGATTTTGAAATTCTAGGTATTACCAACTGACAGGACGCCTGAGAGCGTAATGCACGTGAAGGACTGTAATACAAAAGGAGTTCATTCAAGTACTGAGGAGCTAAACCATGTAAGGCTTTATAGGTAATAAGCAAGATTTTAAAGTTAACGCGATGCTTTATAGGTAACCAGTGCAAGGTTGACAGAACCGGGCTAATATGTTCATACTTTTTTGTACGCGTAAGAACTCGAGCTGCCGCGTTTTGGACCAATTGGAGTTTTTGTAATAAGCCTGCAGGGCAACCACCTAACAGTGCATTACAGTAGATCTAGTCTTGATGTCATGAATGCATGAATTAACTTCTCTGCATCTGAGATTGACAGCATATGACGTAGTTTAGATATATTCTTAAAATGGAAAAACGCAATTTTACAGGTGTTGGCGACGTGGCTCTCAAATGACAGATTACTATCGAATAGAACGCCAAGATTCTTTGCTGACGACGAGGGTTTTATGAACATCCGTCAATAGTTAAGACAGTATTCTTGGTTGTTACTTATAGCAGTTTTCGGTCCAATAAGTAACACTTCCGTTTTGTCCGAGTTCAGTAATAAAAAGTTGTTACTCATCCAGTTTTTTATATCGACTATGCATTCCATTATTCGATGGAACTGCTGTGTTTCATGAGGCTTCGAGGAAATATAAAGTTGAGTATCATCAGCATAACAGTGAAAGCTAACTCCGTGTCGCTTTATTATATCTCCTAGAGGTAGCATGTATAATGCGAAGAGCAGAGGCCCTAAGACTGAGCCCTGTGGTACACCGTACTGGACTTGCGATTTGCGTGACACCTCATTGTTTATTGCTACAAATTGAAAACGGTCGGATAAATAAGATTTAAACCATTTCAAAGCTATTCCCTTAATGCCGACATAATTTTCGAGTCTATGTAGGAGTGTGCTGTGGTCAATGGTATCGAATGCAGCACTAAGGTCTAGCAGCACCAATAACGAGATACAACCTCGGTCAGACGCCAATAGCAGATCATTTGTAACTCTGATCAAAGCAGTCTCTGTACTGTGACATGCTCTAAATCCAGACTGGAATTCTTCATTGATGTCATTCCTTTGGAGGAAGGAGCATAATTGAGTTGAAACTACTTTTTCCAGAACTTTAGATATGAAAGGTAGATTCGATATAGGCCTGTAGTTCCTTAGTTCTCTAGGGTCGAGTTGGGGTTTTTTGACAAGGGGCCTTATAACAGCCACCTTATATGCTTTAGGCACATGTCCTAATGTCAGAGATGAGTTAATAATACCAAGAAGAGGATCTATAATTTCTGGGAGCATCTCTTTCAGTAGATTTGTAGGTATAGGGTCTAGTATGCATGTTGTTGATTTAGATGATCTAATAATTTTAGACAGCTCATCTTGATCTACGGTATAAAATAATAGCATTTTCTCCTTAAGGGCGCTGTAGTTAGTTTGTTCAGCGGGTTTCACTTCTGATTGCATTGTTATAATTTTTTCTCTAATATCTTGGATTTTATATGTGAAGTAGTTCATAAATTCATCACTGCTATGCTGATATACAGGATCAGAATTACTTTACATTGATGCGTGCAAGTGTGTAAAGGCTGTAAATTCACATCAAATGTGTCCATTAATCGTGATATTTAAGTGGTTGAGACTTACTGGGCTTTAAACCTTTTTGGTTACAAGCTCCAAATTTGAACCATCATTTGTGTTGAGTTTTTCTTTGTTTGGTGATTGTGTAGGTGGATGATATGGAGGTCCACCAGGAGCTGACCCTGGCTCTGACCCGCGGCCTTCAGCTGGACACTCAGCGCTCCAGTCGAGACTCCCTGCAGTGTTCCAGTGGCTACAGCACTCAGACGACAACACCCTGCTGCTCCGAGGACACCATTCCCTCACAAGGTGCTTATTGTCAACTCGAGAAGTTTTGATGCAAACAGGTTTAATTTAGAAAAGGCAGGATATTGTGTTCCAAACGTGAAATGCTATTGATATCTTGCTCTCATAAACAAATCACATTCATTCCTTATTAATATTTTTCTAGGTTGTAGAATAATGAAAATGATGGACAGGCTGACAGAAGTGGTTAGGCAGGAATCTCAGTGGACAGTGACGTTTGCGGATGACATTGTGATATGTAGTGAGAGCAGGGAGCAGGTGGAGGAAAACCTGGAGAGATGAGATATGCGCTGGAAAGATGCGGAATGAAAGTCAGCTACAGCAAGACAGAACACGTGTGTGAATGAAAGGGAGGGATGTGAAACAGTGAGGTTGCAAGGAGTAGAGGTGAAAAAGGTATCGGATTTTAAAGGGGTCATACGAATATTATCGATGTAATGCAATGTGTATACACGGTTTAAGGTTCAAAAATGCTATATTTTCCACATACCGTGCATGTTTGTATCTTCTCTTTGCCCCGCCTCTCTGAAACGTGTGGATTTTTTACAAAGCTCATCGCTCTGAAAAGCGAGGTGTGCTATGATTGGCCGGTTAACCAGTGCGTAGTGATTGGTCGAATACTGCAAGCGTGTGATGGAAATGTGACGCCTCTTACCATATTTGGAACATCAGGTTCCAAAGCAATTGTACTGACAGGTACGCCCACCTTACTTGCGTATACATTTGGGCGGTCAAATCATACCACGAACTGACGTAGATTTGTGGGGGTGTGGTTACACGAGGCGTTTCAGGCAGGTCTGGGTGAGCATTCGCTTTTAGATAGCATGCATCTTTTGTTCCGACACTTTCATTTTTGCAGTTTTACGTGTCTAATACATGCATGGGCAACTTATAACACACCAAAGACACAGAAAAACACGTATTCGGCCCGTAAGACCCCTTTAAGTATTTGGGGTCAACTCTTCAGAGCCGTTGGGGAGGTTGGAATGTAGGTGAAGAGGATAGTTCAGGCAGGGTGGAGTTGCTGGAGAAGAGTGTTAGGAGTGATGTGTGACAAAAGAGTACCATGTAACGGTGGCCGCCCTATTTCAGAAAAAACAGTAGCGTTTATGGGTTTTGAACTCCGGTCTCCCTCGGAGTAGCGAGTGGCTCTTACCGCTAGACCACGTGGGCACAAAAAATATATATATATATATGTGTAGTTTAAATTACAGTTGTTCGGGCGCCAGAGAGGATGAATCCCGTCACAAAATCACAATATCCCGGATAGCAAACCACCGGTTACATTAATTTCCCCAAAAGTCAAAATCCCAGACACATTTAGTTTTCGTGGTTTATTTGAAACTGTCCAAAACAAATATATACAAATGTCCAAGGGGAAAACAGCCCAGCACAGTCATCTTCCGTGCAAGGAAGTAAGAGTTAACACCACACGGTAACCAAAAGCAAACCAGAGCAAAAAACGAAATATGGAAATCCATCCAAAAACAAACAAAAAAAAAAAACCCAAAGAAACACGTCATCCTATTTCCGTGCCAAGGAAACAGATCCACATCCATATGCATCCATACAAGAGGAAAAAAAAGAAAGAATAAACACTTAGTTATATTTAAACAATAACGTCAAAGGGCAACACAACAGCTAAATAGGAGAAGGTGCGGATGTAGTGTATGTGTGTAATGGATGCATAGAGTTAACGTACTGACCAGATAAGTGATCCTGAAAGGAACAGGAGAGTTTAGACGAATTTTGCCAGACACCCACACAGTAGAGTACATGAACCGCCAAGCTTTGCCAGCTACTCCAAATGGTTAATCATTAAGTGCTTTTTCGAGAAGTACCATAAACTCCACCACACTCCATATCTCGCTCACAGGAGGCCGCAATTCAACAAGCGCTCATCTTCGACAGTTTCTCCCTGCAATCCATCCAATCCACGCACTTTCTGACGACGCGTTCTCCTCTTCCGTACAAACACATTTCCTTTTATCTACTTCCTTCCGCTTATAATTACATGACTCCGCCCATTTTCTCAAAATGAATGAAAAAATAGATTTGTGGCTTTTTTTATATGCACTGCCACAACCAGCAAGAACTAAAGGAAAGGTGTACAAGACGGTAGTGAGACCAGAGACGGCTGCACTGACGAAAAGACAGGAGGCAGAGCTGGAGGAGGCAGAGCTGGAGGTGGCAGAGCTGAAGATGACAGAGCTGAAGATGTTGAGATTCTGTTTGGGAGTGACACGGATCACATCAGAGGGACAGCTCAGGTTGGATGTTTTGGCCAGATTGAGATTGTCTGGACATGTGCAGAGGAGGGATAGTGAATATATTGGTAATAGGATGATGTAGATGAAAAAAGAGGAAGACCAAAGAGGAGATTTATGGATATGGTGAAGGAGGACATGCTGGTAGTTGGGGTGAGAGAAGAAGATGCAAGGGACAAGGACAGATGGAAGCAGATGATTTGCTGTGGCAATGCCTGAAGGGAGGAGCCAAATGTAGTAGTAGTAGAATAATGAAAAACTTATTAAAATAATAATGTGATGAGAATTATGTTGTGACTAAAGAAAATTAAAACAAATTAAAGCTATGTTATATTTTAGTTGTCTTTCAAGTAGCTACCATTTGCCTTGAATTGGCATTTTATCAGCCAGTATTGAAGTAGTTCCCATCTGTTTGGGGTCTTATTGGCTGCCTTTCACTCATTATTTAGTCCAAATCATCCATTTCACAACTTAAAGAATTTCTAATGAGAAAAGTAGTGGGCGTGGATTTCGTCGTTCCCTGCGATTTGATTGGATGTATAAAAACAGCCGTTGCATTTTGAAATGGAACTGGGAGCAGACTGACAGTTGAAGGGGAGGAGCCGACCAACATAAGTCATTTAATATAGATAGTCATTACAGGACGGAAGTGATTTTTTAGATTTTAACTAAAGATTATGAGGGCACGCACATTTTAAAGAGAGAATGACCCACATTGATAAACTATTTACAATGAACGCTGCAATATTTCTTGAAAAAAATAGGTATTGTAATTTTTTATTTCACTGGGACTTCTTAATGCAATTTTTTTATAAAACGCAAGAAGTTATTATGTTTTTACAATTATATTTTTGTCTACAAAAATGATTTCAAATGTATAAGCACAAATGCCTTTAGATCAAACATTATAGATTACAAATTACATTTCAGTCAATTGATTCAAAGCTTTTGAATGGTATTGTAGTTTTATGAGGTCATGACTTCCTTACCTATAATTATTTGTTATGCCCTTTTGTTTCAGTTTCCGACTACGACTATTTTTCGGTAAGTGGAGAACCAGAGGGGGATCAGCAGGATTTTGACAAATCGTCGACTATCCCACGCAACAGCGACATCAGCCAGTCCTACCGCAAGATGTTTCAGGCCAAGCGTCCTGCTTCCACGGCCGGTCTTCCTTCCACACCCGGCCCTGTCATTGTCACGCCCGGTGTGGCCACAATCCGTCGTACACCCTCTACCAAACCCTCCGTCCGTAGAGCAACCATGGGCACCGGCCCGATACCCATCAAAACCCCAGTCATCCCAGTGAAGACGCCAACTGTGCCGGATTTTCAAGGTGGGTTCCCCGGCCCACTAGAGGGCAGCAGTGAAGAGGGAGAGGAGCCAGCCAGCCCTGACTCACCCAACCAGGGAGAAGACAGGGAGCGGGTGGGAATCCTGCCTGTTGCATCCTGGAGTGGGCAGGCGTCCACTAACCCTCCTCTGCCACCTGGACCACATGGTTCACCCGGAGGTTCGGGTGGACTTGAAGAAGACCCAGAAGACTTGGACTTAGAAGACCCGCAGAGTGACACCATGCTTCTGGCAATCCGCAGAGGAGTCAAGCTAAAGAAGACCATGACCAATGATCGCTCTGCGCCAAAAATTGCATGAAAGAGCGTTAAGTTATATGTATAAATACTGTACAAAGACTGTTAATAAGCCTTAATAGAGGGAAATCATGCATAGCAACTGTTTTACTGGTGACAAGCTGCAGAAAAGCAGTGAAGACCACACGCTGTGGGACATCTTTGCACATCTCGATGTGGCCTAATGTCCCAAGACTGTTAAAGGAGTTTTACGCACGATTCTATTTGCCTCCCGGCGCTTTTAAGTTTGCAGTAGTTTAAACATTTATATTCTTTAAATATATAACACAAGCATGCAGCCGTACTTCTGTAACTTGAGTTGATTTAGATGAACTCGATATAAACTTAATCTACAAAAACTAAATGTTTAGATTTTAGTTACGACACAAATGGCATGTTATTATACTTTGTTATTAATTCCCTGCCTGAAAATACTTTACGCATTAGCGGACAAACGTACTTTTATCTGTTTGTATGGAAATGTAAATATTGACAGAGGTAAGAAGGAACCCACAGATTTTATTTATTTATCTGCTTTAATCCTTTACCAGATAAACTTTCCAAGATTATTTTGTATATTGTGTTAATACAGAACAAGGTAAATTAGTCAGTACAAGCACACACACACACTTTACAGCCGTTTTTAGGACAGCTTTTCTTCTTTGAAGTTCTTAGTGCAGCTGAATGCAGATGTAAAGCAGTACTGTAGAATAGTAAGCGCTATACTATCAATACTTAAGTTGACAGTGGTGGAGCGGTGCCCAAATAATTTAAGCCTGGCACGGTATATTTGTGAATGTGCTTAATATGGCAAACTAGGATTTACAAAGTGCAAATCTGAGGAAATGTAATATACAGTTGACCTTGTCAATAACGTCATGAAGACCAGGACGTGATGTTACGAAGCTTGTCTTGTTGTACCATCTATATCCAACAAGTATGAATGCTTTAAACTGTCAAACCGAGCACAAATCAAACGTCACCAAAAACACATCAGAGAGGTCAGATGGATTTTGTAAGGGGTGTGACTGAGTCCTAAATCATTTCATGTTTCCACTGTTTGGCACACACGCTGCGTATTTAGTTTTCTTCCGACCAGTGTGTAATTCACACATCCATCACCTTCCTTTTCTCCGTCAGTTTTTTCTTCTGCAGCTTTAAATGGAGCAAAACTGTGTTTATTGTGTGTGTAATTTTTGTAAAGATCACATCGTCAGATGCATTGATTCTGTTTGTATTGTTTTTGTACAAATTTATTTTTCATTCATTCAAACCCAGTAGAGGACAGCAGGTCCACACTCACCTTTGGTCTGTAGACACGCGTTGTTTAGGGGAAGCACAATTTCTCACCGTGTCCATTTCATTATATTGATGTACAGTATCCAATCTCAATGTACCATGTAGTCATACTGTGTGAAACCGTCAAATACAAATTTACAGTTATGTGACAAGTCAGTGATCAGAATTATTTCTTCTCAGTGAACCAGCCTAGTAATGTTGTCTCAGTACAAACGTGTAAAAAAATTTGTGAAATTCGTAACAAATTAGCGGATGCTTCCTTGCATATGATGCTATAATCTTGTATGTACTCTCGCTCTCTACTAAAATGTTTTAAAATGTCTATGTAAAAATCTTCGGTTCTAAACAGCCTGTATTTCAGATGATGAATATCTAGCTATTTAATTTCAGAGCATTTGGAGATATTTTTAAAGCTACCAAATTCTGTCTATGCTGATTTTGTGCTAACAAAAATGTTCTTTTTCTAAAGGCTGATATCTAGTACAAGTTAGCTTTGTTTTTGTTCGCAGTATCATAGTTTGAGTAGTTTGTACTGAGAGTTGATTTCAACTATGTGCAGTTGAAGTTAAAATCACTTTCTGTATGTTTTCCTGTATACTTACTGCTGCATATATAAAATATAGTTATTGAATGATCTGGGGTCTTTGTTTTATATTGGTGTTAAGTCTTTATCCTGCTTTTATAATAACTTGATGAAAATGAAACGGATGACTTCTAGTGAGTCTATGATTTGGAAAAATGTCAGTAACTAAACAGATCTCATCCCCCATTTACTGCCATAGTAGGGAAAATAAATACTATGGGAGTCAATGGGGGATGAGACCTGTTTGGTTACTGACATTCTTCCGAATATCTTCCTTTGTGTTTAGCAGAACAAAGAAATGTATACAGGTTTGGAACAATCTGAGGGTGAGTAAACGATGACAAAAACATAAAAATAAAATATTCCAGCTTTCAATATTAAAGCTTACATCTTTTGACACATTACTGGTGATTATTCTAAAAGCAGTCTTTTGCAAGCATTTGAAGAGTGTACAATTACTGTGAGGTCAGAACTTTGATTCTACCGATGAAAATTATGACTCAGGGCATCCATCAGGATCCAGAGAACTCTGCCTCAGCTTGCAGGACATCATCTTTAAATCAAAAACAGGTGGACTTTCAATAAGATAGCATAAGCATTCAACAATATTCAAAATAATAAAAACTCCTATCCATGCTAACTTTAAGATGCTATTATCAAGTATTCAGCCATAAGACTTAGGGATGATTGGCAGCAAGTCATGTGAGTTTCCATACAAAAAATGGAAAAAAATCCTAAATGTTCTCACAAACTCACCAAAAATATCAGCATCCACATCAACTCCAGCACAATCTTTTAGGAGCACATTGGTTTCAGGTGGCAAGTGGAGCTTGTATGAAGCTTAGAAATTAAAGAAACAGAGTTCAATGTCATGTCAACAAATTGAAACAATACATTTTTGTCTACCATTTTCAAATGCTAGTGATACTGTCAAATTTTATTAAAACACACTAAAAAGAATAATGGCTTAACCATTCAGATAATATAACGTAAGAGTAAACTTAAATGGTAGTTAAATACAAAGTAAGAGATGCAAGTAAGAAGTTTAATTTTATCATTACCACATAACACATACAGGTAACATACTTTAACATGAAACATGAATAGTAGACATAGGCTTATATAATTTCACAATCAAGTAATTATACCTGTTATAGTACAACGAAAGTAGTTCATGTAATCTTACCTTGAAGAATGAATTTATAGAATTTACACAGTCGTTTTTCGTAGAGATTCGGATCCATTTCGGGTGTCCTCTGCACTCCGCCTAAACCAGCATTTATTCAGAATAAAACACTCGTTGTTAGGATTTGAACGTAGTAGTTATGTTCATTTAATCTACTTGTAACTAAACTAGCACATGATACCGCCGAAATGCAGAAAACCATGCGTTTGTCATGCACGTGTTAGCTGTAGCCTATTTGCCATGCTCGTTAGCTAATGGCGACAGTAAGAGCTAAAATAATACATGGATTTTTGATCAATTGACCAAGCCATCAAGTTTTGCTTACAAATATATATGATACTTATAAAGCGTAAGCTTGATATTATTTCTCCTGTCTGCCTCGCAGGTGCTGTAAATCAGCAGTTAGAAAGCCACTAACTTTACCTGCTGCCTCTGCACCCATCCAGCGCGGTTGATCCACCAATTATGATTAACAAAACGACAACGTTTTTTTGTCAAACAAACACAATAAACTGGATGGAGGAGAGTAGATTGTGGCATTTAACGGGTATTTTACGATGCATGTAGCACATTAGCCTACGTTACCTCGAACCAACAACATGATGTCTGAATGTGTTTTTCCATACTTTCATACAAACTGAACAGCTATCAGCTTGTTGTTGTGCATATATAAACGGGCTCATTACCTATTATGTGACAAACATAAAACGAACAAATATGATAAATATGTCATTCATTTTACCGCCAATTTTAGGCCTATTTTTTAATCGTTCATATCTCGTGTACATAACTTATAATTATGGCTTAAAACAGTTTTATACTAACAAACTAGTTCGTGCTCTCGTTTAATTAAGTCGTGGCCGTGTTAACGATGGTTTAAAATAGGGCAGTTAACAGTTTAGCACAACGTGGCGATTTAACATTAACCAGACTTTAAAACAGTTGCAAAAGAAATTAAAGTGGTCACCACAACAAATTTTTCTGCATTTCGTGCATTCATTTGGTTTAATAATAATTATCATGCAATAACATCTGATTTACCTGCTGTCTTCTCGTCCTCGTGCAAAATAAAATGGCGGCCTTCAGACAGGTGGCAGTCATTCAGTGGAGGCGTGGCCTGATTTGAGAATACACTCTTGTTTTCTTGCGGAAAACAATGGTAGTGTAGTTTTATTACTATATAGTGTTAAAATAATGTCAACACTGGGAATTCAACACCGTCCCTGAACATTTGACACCAGCGATTTTGCTGTGTATAAGATATAAGAAAATCCACACAAAAATTCCGTATCTCACATAATATTTTAATATATTTATAAGGGGTGAACTCATAGAACTCAAGTGTACAGGAGCCAAACATCTCAGAGGTAAATTCTGACACATAAGGCCTCACATGGGCCGCTCTCTGGGGCGGGTGACAAACTGCCACCACAAGGGTGGGAGATCACCCTCCTTGCGGGCAGGAGGCAGGGCCTCGGATTTAGGACCATCAGCAGGTGTTTCAGCCTGCAGTTGCTGGACCTACACAACAAAATAGAGTAATGTGATCGTTTTATATCTATTCACTGGGATACCAACCCAATTAACCTGATCTATTGCACTTTACTGACTAAAATTACTCTTCATAGCTTTCTGACTGTTGTCTGAATGAGTGTGTCAGAAAAGTGTGAGAATGGCAAGTTAAATGCATTCCTGTCTGAATGCAGTGTTCCCCTGATAGCAAGACTTTCCCCTGCATGTATATATAAAATACAGTCTTAAATCTAAAGGTTATGCATAACAGAAATGTTGCCCCGAGTTCGACAGTAACTATTTTAATGTGCAAAATAACCTGCAGGCGAGGCAAACATTTCAGTATTGATTTAGGATTGGTACACCCTTAATTATTACCACAGACAGAAAATCTTTTGCACATCAAGTATGTCTCAAAGTTAGAAGCTCCAGCTTGGAACGGAAACATGCAGTGTGACTTTGTGTAAGGAGCACACATACCTCTCTATCCCAGCTCTGAGCTCTCAGCTTCTTCCATTGCTCTCTCTTAGCAAAGTAATCAGGGTACATGGCTTTCTCTGATGGGTGCCAGTGATCCAGACACCATTCAGGGACCTAGAGATGCAGAAACTTAAATAACAGAGACACATACTGTATATAATATACAGAATTTCCCACTTACTTTGTAGCACTCATATCTCTCGTAGGATGTTCCTCCAGGTGAGTCTGGGAACAGGTAGGGCTGTGGGTGCTGATTGGCCCAGAACTCTTCCTCACCTGCCTTCAGCATCAGGGTGGCCTTGATCATGTCTATCTCAGGTTTGTTCTCATCAAAGCGTGCTCGCAGCAAACATGCATAGAAACGATATTTATCCCTGAAAGACAAGACAGAGAACCTGATACTAGTACGAAACGAGCCTTTTCACATTTAACACACTTTGGTTTCTAATTAACAAACAAGTCTCTATGCTCATATTTGAACTTTAACTACAATTGTCATAGTCGTAATGTTAATTTATTTTTTAGTATGGATCTACTTTATGTATAAATATGTAACCCAGTGTTACAGTAGTAAAAGTATAAATAAAATGATAAATGTCAGAAATTCTAATGGTTTACAAAATTTGTATCTCATTCGTTTATATTAAATCCTAATTGTGAATATTAAAAACTGTAAATCTTTTTTTTTACTTCGGAAAAACCAAGCTATATTTAATACCTCACCTCAACAAATAAATACATGTTTGTATAGTGTATTATATTTTATGAACATCTGTTTATTATGTGTACATTATTTTATTATTTATTATATTATATTTTAATAGATTGCTTGTGTTCAACTCAAACAGGCCAATTTTTACGTTTTATTAAACACTTTCTTAATACTGCAAATTTACTTTCTGCACATCTACTATCTATTACAGTAGTCTACTAGCTTTCAAACAGGTCAGATGAAAATCACTGGTAATAAAATCAATAATGACAATAACAAATCAACGTTAGCAGAAAACTAGGATTCAAGTTTGAAACATGATGCATCAAACGCCTGAGTTTTGACCTGACCTCAAACAAGTTTTATATAGTTTATATTTATACAGTTTGAGCTAAAGTAAAATGAGTATTCCACACTGCCTTGGACAGGACAATGCTTTCCTTTTAGCAAATGCGGGACGCTGTTGTCATCACTACAAAAACAAACAAAACCAAATAATCCCAACTTTCTTAGCAAAGTAACAATACCACATGAATGTATATAAGCAAAAACAAACACACCTAAATAAATGCATCACCTCCAGTAAAACTTAAAACCAACTGACTTGGATGTAGATCAATTGAAACGTTTTATTCATCGCAAACCACCCAAACAACAGCAGCGGAGTTAACGTTAGCACGATCTCTGCAGTCCTCTAAAACACTGCTGTTTGTTTGCTCTGATCCGCCGTTAAATGTTGATAAAGCTAAGACATATGCAACTGAACGATTCAGCATGTGTCGAGATCTTACCTGAAAATACACCATGATTCTAAATGTCTCAGCGATTTCTTGTAAAGTCGAAGGACTTTCTGCTGGTGGGTCAGGAAGGCCGTCGCCATCTTTCCCACTGTGTCACCTTCACAGGAATCTCACAGATGAGCATAGGAGAGCTGGACTCAGCGCTGCCACCTGTAGGCCTGGAGACGCAACGGCAGACCCTCTGACTTTCGGAGTTTGCATGAATAAATGCCCCGTTTTTATGGTATATAAATATATATGGAACCCCATATTAACACATTTCTTTAAATAATTTTAAGTCTGTGTACATTAGATGGCATGGCAGACAAATGTTTACGCCTGTGCCTGTTTTGCCTCTGTTATGTAACAAAAACGTGCAACAATAATTCTCTAGTGTACTAGACAGTCCCAACATGTTTTTTTTGTGGGGTGACAGGTGTGTCGTATTTGCAGGGGTGGGGCTCCTCCTTCGATCAATCTCTTGCCATTTTAAAGTCAATAATCTGACGTACGTTTCTAATATAACCTGTCGTATAAATATGTAGCCCTCTCCATTTAATTATATATGGGTTTATGTTGTGTATTACTCTCCGTTTCAGATGTTTATCTCTATTCTGTATTCGAAATATTTTCGAAATATTCTAAATTTTGTATCTAATATACAATTTGTATTATATAGTTACTATGTAAAGTATTTAGTAGTTTGTATTTGATTTTCCTGGGGGTAACACCCGTGAAAATCTACTGTTACGACAAAAAGTGTAGTCTTGGTGTACACCAAATTCGAGGACTTTATTTAAAAAAATTAAAAATCAATGCCAATGACAAATAAGAGGATGAACACAAGGTGGCACCGTTTTACACTCTTTTCTATTTTTTCCATTTGATGAGGCCTTGCCTCGCTTGCACGCTTGCAGGTGTAATTGACATATTAGAAATTGAAAATTGCATTAAAATCTCATTACAGCGTAAAATCGTATTAAACACGGGCAAAAGCTACCACAGTAAAATAACCTTGGGCTCCGGTTCGCAACGCCGGTCGCTTACAATGACGTAAAATGATATTTGGGAAATGTAGTTCTGTGGGCTGAAGTGACTCCGCCCCTCCAGCGACCGCGCTGGGAAAAGAACTACAGCTCCCGAAGAGACGTTGCCTCAAGGGGCGTGGTTTGGTTGTTTTTATATCGATAAAAATAGTACGTTAAGGGCAGCGCTAAGTTTGTGAGGAGACTGCGCATGAATGACGATACTGATGTGCTGTGGAGAAGCAGAAAAAGATCGTCATCACTAACGTTACGCACAGGCTGTGGCTTGTATTCCAGCGGAAAGTAATAGCTGGCGAGGACAGGGAGGGCGGACATCACGAGGGCAGAGCGGCAGACAGAAGTCAGTTTACACCCAGTGTACATGACAAGAGAAATGTTACGGTTTGTTTCATTTTTATCTTGACCCGGGCGGAGCATACGAATAATGGACGTATGAAAACCTACACTACCCCAAACCGTGCTTTCGCTTTTAATTCAATGCAGAAGAATATTTAACACTTTTCTTTTGACGGGACACACCAACAATCTCGTCGAGGTAAGCGAGCTTCACTTTTATTGTTGTTTACAACTTATCATCTGAGTCATACGACGTACACGTTTACGGACACTATGCTGTCACGTATTCAAACGCTGTCATCCCCAACTTTCCAATAAGGTTGACCGACATCTATCAGCCCACTTCACACAAATGCTGCCCTGCTTGCGAAGCGCCCTGCGGCCGAGCGTCGCGCTCCTACGGCGCGTCAGTGGCGCGGTGCCGCGGGTGCACGGCTGCGGTCTGGGCACACATCCGCACAAGGATCCGATGGAGCCGCTGAACTCTCCGCAAGGCGCTAGGGAATTCATCTACAGCCTGCATCCCACTGAACGCACATGCCTCCTGCGAGAACTGCACAGGTTTGAGTCAATGGCCATAGCTCAAGGTAAAGATACACATTCATATAACCTTATATAGAACATACCTAGTCCATGCATAAAGGACATGCTGACAGCATGAGGGTAAACATAGTAATAGAATAGAATAGAATGTAGAATATAAATTAATGGAATGGAATAGAATAGAATAAAGTGGATTAGAGTAGAACAGTAAAGAACAGAACAGAATAAAAATAAGTGACATATATGAATAAAGATACGTATAGGGGCAAGGTAACGCAACAGAACAGAACAAAATGGAATAGAAGAGAATAAAGTGGAACAGAATAGACAGAACAATTGACATGACGCAAATAAAACAATGAAGAAGAATATACAGATAAGGGCAAGATAAAGCAACAGAAAACAATACATTATCCTATTCCTCCTTGTTATATTGCAAAGTGAAACATAATAGAATAATGTGAAACAGGTCGAAATGTATATTTGCATTCCAATTTTTATTTGGGAAAGCAATTAATTGTTATGTTGCTGGTGCTGTTCAAAAAGATGAATATAACCATTATTACAAATCCTGTGATCCCAGTTCTTCAGTGCACACAAGGCACCCTGTGATCAGCCATGTCTTGAGAATCACATGAGAAAGATATGTGCTTATTACATGACCTTCACACGTAATGTTTTTTTTTAATCTTATTCAGCCAGTATTAAACAATCTCGTTCTTATAGGTCATCTTTCGTTTGGCTATATTTAGTATTGTAATTAACATGCTACAAATCTGAGATACATTCCAGATTTTACCACAGTTTCACACAGCACATAACAAAATTTGTGTTACATTCCAAAGCGTCAATGTTTGAGTAAAGAGTATTTCCTCTCTTCAGTCCGAGCACCCCCTCCACAAAGCTCATCGGAAGATGAAGGTCTGTGTGGCTGATGTTTGCTGCCTGCCGCTTCAGGTGTCTTTATGAGAAGGCATGGACAGTAAAAAATGTGTGCGTTTTAAAGTTAACACTAACACAAATGTTCTTATATCAGAGACGCAAGACAGATTTGAATGCTTATGATGAATAAGTGGATGAAATGCCTGAATATTCATTTTAATTGTGTGATCGCATGCAGGACTTTGTATTAAAACGACTTTGGGCAGATTTAACCCATTATTAACCTCAGAACCCCAAAGCTGCATGTAAAAGCCATTTCGATGTACGAGTATGAGTGAGGCAGAATGTTTTTCTCTCCTTCTGCTTTAAAAGAAATAATCATTTTGTCAGAATGCATGAGGGCTTTTTGAGATGCATGATACATTATCTGAAAATGTATTATGGTTATGGTAGAAAAGGCACGTTCTTTATATTGGATCAGATTCCTTGGATCAATGTCTGAACTGTGCCTTTTTTAGTGTGCAAAGAGCAGAGCCAGTAAAAACGTGTTATTAACTATAAATAGCTTATGCATGAATAAAACTCGCCCTCATGTTGTTCCAAACCCAGGGCCATGCACAGAACTTTTGAGGGGCATGTGCTGAAACTGAAAAAGGGCACCCCCCCTTTATTGGTCACATCTTAATGACAAATTAAATCAAACAAAATAATAGTCTCAAAAGCTTTAGTTTTACTCACTGTTAATAACAGAGTCTAACAGGTAGGAAATATAAAGAAATCGAATGAAGTTCTCAAACAGTTTACAGTCTTTTCTAAATTAAATACAGAAGAATCCTCATTAAAGATACAAAACGCTTTAATTTCTTCTTTTCTTTTATTCTTAGATTATCATAGTGACAGGAGTCACAGCAGCAGGTTTAAGATTGCGGCCCCTTTAAGAGCTGACCCTCTGCGCAGATCTGACACATTCCCCAATTTGCTTTGTGCTAAACAAAATGTGCTTTAAGGCATAATCTTGTGTGTTTTTGTTCTTTCAAGCACGAAGGAGAACGTAATACGGGTGCGCTGTCTGACACATTCTGACAGAAATCAGTGGCGCAGCCTTTAGCCCGTGTATAGGCGGTGTATACACCAGACGGGACCGCTGTGGCGTTGCGTTGTGCCGCACAGCTGGAAGTTGTCTCTATAGTATAGATATGTCTATACTGTACGCGTCAAAGTAACAGTTTAAAATCACGCCTTTAATGGTTGAAAGGCTTTTACATGAATAAGAGCGTGATTGTTTAATGTAACGCTAGAAGAAGGATGACAAAAAATTGCAATAAATATTTTTATTGTGTTATTCTGAAAAGGTGATGCCATCTGGGAAAAAAACAATAGAAATAGAAACATATTGCAAGTTTTGATTACATATGAAAAAGCTGGTTTCAAGCCCCTTCCAAATCCAAGTTTTTACAGCGTGAACAGAATTAACCATGCGCCCATACAAAACGATTGATTAATAAATTAAGTGTATTGTCAATCATAAATTAAAAAATACATTTCTTAGATATACTTTACCAAGGTGACGAGGATCACTCAGTGGCTTTGTGTCACACTCAAATGCTGTTAACGTTACAGGTTTTTCACCAGCGCATGTGTGCAAATGTGCTTTTTGTCCATCATCATTAAAACGGCGACATCACCGTTTTAATCAACCGGTTATACAACGTTGTTGTAGGTACGTATATGGGTGCTAATTTATAAAAGATGAAATGCTGTGTGCACAGGCAATTAAGTGCAGGCAAATGCTAGCCCTCTCTATCCGGTTCCAAATGTCTCAAACTTTAAATACATAAAAACGAAAATTTTAGACATATTGTTTCTTGTGTAAAGAAAACGCTGTACTTGTTCAAACAACAAGATCTTTATTTATTGACAACATTACCCTTGCAAGATGTTCAGCTGCTGTGCGTGAAATGAACTGCAGTTCGGTCAAGATAGAGGGGGGTGGAGCCATGAGGTTTTACTGACAGTTTGAGCGTATCCAACCAGATTTAGTCACAAGCTCTTTTTAACCTTTCATTGGCTAGATATTTGTAAAACATGCAGACAGACGTAAAGGGTGACCAATAGCATTGATTTAATGAAAAAAAAACTCCACCATAAAAGGGCACTTCAGAGTGTAAGGGCAAAAAGGGCATGTGCTCTGCACAGGTTGAGCCCTATCTGTGCACGTGCCTGTCCAAACCCATGACTTTTATTCTTCTTTAGAAGCAATTTTGAAGCTGTCGTTTCCTAACATTGTGCCGCTGCAAAACATCTTTTGTGTTGCACAGGTGAAAGAAAATCAGACATGTTTAGAATGACATGAGGCTAGAGAAATAATGAAAACACATTCTTATTTTTGGGTGAATTATCCCTTTAAGGTGTATTATTGACTATTTAACACATGTCAGAATACAAAAGAGCCTCATCTATTTTCACCTAGTCCTGTTTTATCAGAATTTGGTTCCCGGAAAGAAAGTCATTAAATTATAGTTACAGCAGCACACCCACTTTGCTGTTCACATTTCTCAGCTTAGAAACCCCTTTAGTCTATATAAGATCTAATTTGTCAAGATGGTTAATATTGTCTGGACTGATTTAATATCTCAGTGGTGTGTGGTATTCAAACTGAATGTACAACTGAGTTCACCCTGCAGTGGTGTGGGTTAGTGGTTCAAGATCTGGGTTAGCAGCAAAGGTTATGAGTTCAAATATGGTGTGATTCATTTTTTACTGCTATTGTGCCCTCAATCAATAGACGCAAATACAGGCTGTTCTGAGGGACCATGTCAATAAGAATAAACAGCATAATACAAATCAGGTGTTGCCAAACTGTGTGTCACGGATAACCAAAGACTTTGTCATGGCTCTGCCACAGGACCAAGAAAAACATGACTAAGTGAGGCAGAGCCATGACAGAAGCCCCCCCTTTAATGAGCACCTCCAGGTGCTCACCAAGGGGTAGACGGACGAGACAGGGTAGACTGAGACAGTGACAAGAATAAACAGAACATGGAAAATAAGATCAGGGGCAAACATGCAAACACAATCATGGGGTTGGGGTGACATAGTAGAAATAACAAACATGGGAGGGGGGGTGGGGCAAAACAAGAGTTCATGGGGGGAGGAGTTTTAATCACCGGCTGCGCTCGAGGGCGTGGAGTCCTGGGGGACTTTGTGGTCCTGGGGGGAACCGCCGACTGGAATGTCGGTGGGACAAGGCTGGGCACCGGTTGGAAGGCCGGCTGCTGCACCGGACTGGACACCGGACTGGACCTCGGCTGGATCACCGGACTGGACGCCGTACTGGACGCCGCACTGGACGCAGGACCGGAACCCGGCTGGACCGGGCTGGGCACACGACTGCAAACTGGACAGGGCACTGGACTGGACGCCGGCTGGATCACCGGACTGGATGCGGGCTGCACCGGCTGGTAAGCCGGCCGCACCGGCTGGGACGCCGGCTAGATCGCCGGCTGCACCGGACTGGACTCCTGCTGCACCGGACTGGATGCCGGCTTGATCACCGGCTGGGACGCCGGCTGCACCGGCTGGGGAGAGGCCCGCGCTGCCCACCGCGGCCTCTTTTTCTTCAGCCAAGCCACCCGTCTGGTGGTCGGCTGAAGGAAGGAGGTGAAGGGTACAGCTGGCTCGGGGTTGGAGGCCTCTGACGAGGAACCCCAGGATTCTCGCCTTCCCCGTTTGCCACAGAGGCTCCCTGGTGGTGGAGAGGACGGTGTGGCGACGCCCACAACCCCGATCTTCAGGGGACGGCCCTCAGGGATCGCGGACAGCGGAGATGAGTAGGTGAGTTGAACTGAGACCCTGGACTCTGATCGATCCACGGCATACAGCCATATCGCATCAAAGTCCAGCGGTCTCAGCGACCTCATCTCCGCACGCGAGAGTGGCTCCCTGAGACTGGCGTTGAACAGCGTCACCAACTCCTCCTCCCCGAACACCGTCTCCTCTGCGACTTCGAGGAACCGGCCCGCGTAGTCATCTATGTCTCCGGTTCCCTGGCGAATGCCGCAGAGGAGACGAGCCTGGTGGGAGCGAACCGTGTCCATCCTGCCTGCTGGGTTCATTATAGGCTCGTGGATTCTGTCACAGATTGCGTGGCTGAGAACCCAATTGCAGGCGACCAGGACGTAAGGGGTTAACAAAGAATATATTTATTGTAACAAAAAACAAAAGTATAAAACAAAACACCCACGATGGGGAAAAACCAAGAAAACAAGATCACATGCAGTAGACAGGACATAGAATAACTAAGACTGGGTAAACTGAACAGTACTAGGCAAACGCAAAATAACAGACTTACAAAACTCGACTTTGACTTGGAGGATATACTGAACACTGGTACGGACAGGAACAAGCACATACAATCCACGAGCACAGGACAAAGAAACATGAGGGCATTAAATAGGGAAGACAAACGAAGGATAACGACACAGGGCAGGTGAGGGTAATCAAACACGGCGGGAAACAATACAGGAAACGAGAGGGGCGGGGCCAATGACGAGACACTGGAGAGAACGCATATTATTGTCAAAAGGACAATAATATGTTTCTCTCCACACATAACCAAAGACTTTGTCATGGCTCTGCCACAAGACCAAGAAAAACATGACTAAGTGAGGGAGAGCCATGACATTGTGGGTGCATTACTTTTGTTTTGGGGAAAAAAGTTTATTGCAATGGCTAACAAAATGACACTTGTTCATTGGTTCATGCTTTTGTGGATGAAGCATGCGTTTCACACTACCGTTTTGATTACTTAGATTGGATGTTTTTCACAAATAATTCCTGTAGATACATATAATTTATTCCATAGTTTTGATGAGTTTAATGTGTAAAATATGTATAACAAGTTTGACCTTTTTTAGGTCATAATCATGCAGCCCTACCTAAAGATTTTTGGGTAACACTTCAGTATAGGGGGCAATTCTCACTATTAACTAGTTGTTATTAGCATGCCTGTTATTGGCATATTGGCTGTTTACTTATAAAACATATATTCTGCATGACCATACTCTACATCCCTAAACCTACCCAATACCTAAACCTAACAACTACCTTACTAACTATTAATAAGCAACAAATTAAGAGTTTGTTGGGGGAAAAAGTAGTAGTTAATGGTTTGTTAATAGCATATACTGACTCCCCTATACTGAAGTGTGACCGATTTTTTTATATGGCAATTAAACTTAAATTCATTCTTGACAAGTAAAAACCGACTGTCTCTTTAAACAGAATTAATGAATGTGTGTTTTCTATATTTTAAAAATGGTACTATGTCTAGATTATACCTGTCTAGGGGGGCCCCAGATTGAAATAGTTTGGTAACCCGTTATAAATTTGAGATTAGAAAGTTCCTGCAAATTGAAGAATAATTGCATAGCCTTTTTTATTTTCTCATGACGGGCAGAGAATGATCAATGTGTTTGGTGTGTTGGTCTCTGGCCAGTTTTTAGCCGGTTTCCATGGAGATTAGATGTTAGTGAAGCATGGGGGTCTAAACAAATTTTGAGCCGATTTCAGGTATAAACGGACTGATACATTCTCATACCTAATTTACTGGGGTTTTTTTCATTAGGTAGCACATATAAACGGTCACAGAAAAAAATAAGAGACCACTTCAGTTTTGCCTTTAATCAGTATTTCTGCATATTGCTGCTGTCTTTCTTGTATCTTCATATTTTTATTTTTGCCATAAATCATTATTATTAGTCACCCTTTATTCTTGTCGCTTGGTTTTACAAATATCTAACCAATAAAAGTATCAAAAGTATTTATTCATTTAAAACGTACAGTGTTTTTTCCATTTCCTGAAAAACAGTGAATTTGGACATCCAATGTTTCAGAAGGACAGCGACAATATATTGTAAGGGTTACAGTCCAGTGTCAACAAAAACAAACCTCAAGAAGACATTAAAGCAACACAACAGCAATGTCAAATACCGTGTCCTAACCAAACGCGATGCTATGAGAGAAGCAATTTGTTTGTCCGTACCTAACGTGAAAAGGGGGCGGGACGCGAGAATCAATCACAAAACACAGCCAATCAGAACTGTTTTTCTTTGTCCGCTGCAGCTGAAGAGTGCACATACAGAGAGGCGTCCTGTTCTCATGTCTCCAGTGATGCCTCACCGGACGCTATGCTATAATTTCAGAATCTAAACATATTGATCAAATGTATACAGCCGGTCCTCAGCCATGTTTGGCGATTAATATTCATGAGGTGCAGAACTTACATCGAATGAGATCGTTGTGTGGGCGGAGCTGTCAGCTGCGACATCACAGAAATAGAAACGGTTTCTAAAATAGAAACGGTGTTCGCAGCGCTGTCGCGGCTGTTAGGACAAAACCTGGAAACGATACCTTTTATCGCGTGTCGTGGCGTCGCATCGCGTTTTGCTGGATTCACAGGGTACGCAGTGAGCGGTGGAATTGCATGCCGCAAAGAGCCGTGCCCGTGGAAGTTGCGGGATTTTGGATGCACGCGCACCGCCTCCTCTCCGCCAACGAAGCGGCCCGCGTTTTTGCCGCTTACCGCTTGTTTCCATTTGAAAATGAACTGGACAGACAGACGCGATTGCCGCGTGCCGTGTTTATCCACCATTTGGTTAGGACACGTTGAAAGACCGAGAGAATGCAAAGACTAATGATAGTTGTCAAAAATCAGGCTAATTCCATCATATATTCATTTTTGAACTGAACAAACATTAGTATTGTGTTGTTGGAATATGAATATGAACAGTATTCAAGATTTGCAAAAATTGCATCTATTTTGTTATCTTGACCAGTTTGTCCTGTTTAAATTTCAAAAACTATATTTTTATTTGGAATTTGGAAGAAATGTTGTCATTAGTTCACACAATAAAATTACTGTACCAAAAAAACACATGCCAAAATTCTAAAAATCTGATGATTATTATTTTGGAGTGACCTCTTCATTTTTGCTGTGGCTGTATTTACAGGTCTAGCTTCAATGTGATCCTGCGGATGTATGTAATTGGGCAATTCCGCGAAAATGTCAACCTAGCCACGAAAAAATTAAGTTTTTACCAGCGGTTTTTACTATGGTAACAGCACATATTTTAACATTTGGTGGTTCAAATACCCATGTGAGTTCTCTCTTCAAATTTGTAAAGCATTTGTTTTATTTTTAGTGCATGATTTTTCATAGTCAGGTAATCCATTTTCAGGATTGTCACATCCATAACGCTACATATTCCTCATAAATGGACACATGAAAATTAATATAAAGTAACTATTTTATGTTCTATAAAGAGGCATCCCTTCTCCATTCATTGGGTATTATTGCTTCAGGATTGTGCATTTTATTTTACAGAAATCCTACAAAGTTTATCCTCTCCCAAAAACCGCGTCCTTTTTTTGTCACACCCATAACGCATGTTTATTTCCCTTTTATAAATATATATTTTTTTCATAGACTGACATTTTTTTATGTTTAGACTCTATCAACAAGAGTTCAGTAAAATATAAACAGATGGTTCAATATAATCGTAACAAATTCATTCTCTGAGCATTTTTATGTCACATCCGTAACGCAAAATGTCACGTCCATAACGCTGGAATTGCCCAATTACAGTATTAGTGGTTGACAGTACGATAGGCCAAAGAGGATGTTTTCCCATGATACAGCATGACTGTACATTTCACCAGCTTTCCATAACATCTTAATTTTTTCAAAAATACACACCCCATATGCTAACACCTTTAGTAATGTATTTAAATTAAATTAAAATAGCAGAAATGCTAGAATTTTAACAACAAACCCTTTGTGTTTTATTTAGCAATATTTTTAACATTTTACTTTAAAAGTTTTATGTTTTAAAGTTTTTACTTTTAAAGTTTTAACATTTTGTTCATGTGAGATGGTCACACATCAGTTGTTCAGAACAGTAGCTCCACACGTGCACACCAATACAGCAACAGCGTTTCACTCTGAACCCTTATTATTGTTTGAATATATCAGGTTTATTGAGCAGGGTGTGTTGTTTATATGAAGTTTGTGTGTAACGGGGACAATGTGTACATGCTGTAGCACATCAGCTCTTACATTGTGCTGTCTGATATGAGTCTGAGGAGCTTAGACTTTATTACGCATCTCATAAAGCCATGTGTTATGTAACTAAATAGCATTCACATTTCAGATATGCAGTACAATACACAGCCAATCGTGTCGTTTCCCTCAAGTCATTTTCAACACACTGACAAGCCTTTTTGGATTGTTTCTGCTGGCCGCGTTAAGATAATGGTTTAGATTTTCAGATTTTTACTTGCTCCCCCTCCCAACACTACTTTGACAGATTTTTTGTACATGGTGAAACTGTTAATTGTTTTGGTTTTGTTCACACATAGCATGCAAATGAAACATTTCAGGCAGTCTTACAACTTCTGATCTGAAAAAACGACAATAAATTTATAGCACAGCAGCTGTAGTCATTAACGCTCATTTGCTTAAATCTTTTTGATTTAAACTTTTATCTAACTGGCTAACAAACAAAGATTTTGTCACAATTGTAAGAATGACAACATTTTGTTTTTAAGCAACACTGTGTCTTATGATGTGTGTGACAAGTTCACAAGTTTCACAAGAAAAAAAAGATTTAAGTTTGCAAGGCTTAAAAATACATTTACAGATGCAGTAATGACAGCGTGACAGTGGTCCGATAGAGGAAGTGACAGTTTCAGCAGCCGGCCTTAAACTCTCTCTCACTGGCCCAGACCAACAAGCCTGTTACAAGCCTTATCGTGTTTCACCTGCGTTGCTTTAGTTTAAAATAATACTGTACTGTATGGTTAATGCTGTATGGATAACGCCAGTGCGCTTTGCAATAATGCTAAGATCTATGACTGACATCATGAGAACAAACTGAGAATCGGTTTAAAACTCCTGGTTCAGTTTTCCATATCATCACTTCACGTGTGAGTGAAGCTGCTGAATCAGTGTGCCTGTCATGCTGATTCTTTATGTTTATTAATGTCACCTTCACACGAGTTCACTCTCGGGCTCCTCTTACCATACTCGTGATCGGTGCTTTCACAGGACTCCTGCTAATTATGGCCACATCCCTGTCGATGATGGAGGAGGTCATGTTGTCCTTCAGCTTATCACTGAAGCCTTGCCTGATCTGTTCTGTGTAATATGCTCTGTGTGCTGCTCAGACATGACCTCTCCATGGAATCTCCATGGAGATTACAGCATATTTGAATACTTTCCTCCTTATGAAAAGTATTGTGGCAGTACTATAGTACCATGAGGCCATCAGATGGTAATACCATGGTGCTGAATTAGTAGAACGATACGATCTTGTATTCATAACTCGGCAATAAAAATACCACGGTAAGCTAAAAGAAGCGTTTGACTCAAGTATCAGTGTTTTTGTTAATTAGACTTTAATTGGACACCTGCACACTTGTTTTGTATGTACACAGTATTTCCTGTTATTTCTTGCACCCTCCTGTAGCTCCTGTAGGTTGACATTTGCATGGAATTGCTCAAATGGTTGTTTGTGTAAATATCTGACTGGTAGATACATGATGACAATAGGAGGAGTTTGTGGAAGGGACAGCAAATTTACTTGTAGCCACAATTTTAATGGTTTAAAGGTATCCAGCCATGGTTTGTACCATGCAAATGCTCATTGACTTTCCTACAATACTTGTTAGTTTTGCTCTCAGTATAGCACACAGATGTAGAGGAGCTAGATGAAGCCCAGAGACAACAGATGATCATGTGTTTCTCTCTCAGACCCTCTGGGGGACAAACAGATTGACAGAGGGGAAATTGACTATATGCCGCTCTATAGCACTGAAAGCAGCATTTATTTTTTTGGTTGCAGTGCCAGATTCACTAAAGGAGCCCAGTTTGGTGCAGTTTCCCATCTTGCGGGCCATTTCTGAGTGAGGTGTTTTGGAGAAGCAACAGAATTACATAATTGAATGAGTTTTCAGAGGCGCTATTTCAGCTCACTAACACCTAATAGCGCTATATTATCTGAATTTGGCACAACTGTCAAAAAATTGTTTGAGCTAAAAAGTGATTAAGATTTTTTACTTAGAAATGCCATCCATCACAAAATTGGCACAGCGTGTGTTTCAGCGAGGATTTAGTCTCTCTCTTCCTTCTTTTTTGACCCTTCAAGCGTGTGTCAGCGTGTTTGTGTGTGTGCAGCATCTCTCTGCAGCGCGCATGCTTTATCTCTCAGGATTCAGCACTCTCTCTCTCATCCTGGAATCACTTTGAGGGCGCAAGCTGCCTTGATTATATCCTGCTTGTGCTTTATTTTGCTTTAATTGGTGTTTGGGGATTTGACAAGATTTATACCTGTAGAACTGTCCTGGGTGTTCAAAACGTGACCCCTTTCCCAGACTTCCTGCATTACTTTGCCAATCTTAGAACTTCCTTAAGTCATTGCTCTTTTCCTACGCTCCCTTTGAACAATTACAGCAAGTTATTTTGATGATGTCACCTATTGTAATCAGGTAGATTTAGTAATTAAATGCATAAAAATATAAATCATCATAAAACTGTCAGTGGTTCTTGATTCTGATTGGTTGAGCCGAGTTCTAAGCTGTTATAAAATACCCCGGTAACCCACTGCTTATTGCTTTAATATAAAGCACGGGTACCTTCAAGACTAAGTGTAAATGGCCTCTGTTTTGATTGTCTTCCTAAGACCAATTATAGCCAATATCACTGAAGCTGTTACATGTTAGTCAGGTGGTAAAGCAAGATATCTTTTCCATACCCTTATGTAAACACGTGAATGAGCAGGTGAGGTTATGGGGCACCAGTAACATCAGATAACTAACTGCTGCTGCAGAGGAAAATCTGGTTTCTCTGTCCCGGATGTGCTTGTACAACTCACATGCAGGCTCAGCCCAGGGAAAGAGAATTTAAACAGAATAAAGCTCTTTAAATAAAGAAACCTAAGGTCCACAATCCTTAGCAGCGCTTGCTTAGGCACAGTACAAGCGAAATCTGATAAAAAACTGCAGTTTCACTTTTTATTTGCACATTAGAGGATTGTAATAACGGAATTATCAAATATCAAAACAATATATTAGCAGTATTTGTTAAATGTGTTGCAGTTACATTTGTAAGCTGGTCAATGTAAAAGACATTAGAGCAGAACTGGTCTATTTAAGCTGTAGGCACATGTTTAACAATCAGGTCCTTTATCTCTGCTCATTCTGACTGTACATATTTCTTGTGTACTGTGGATCAGTGGATTGGCTGACGGCTGGCTCGTAGTAAGCCTGTCATTGTTTGATTCATGTGCTCGGCTGGATATAAGCCTTTATTGATTTTCCTCATCGTTGGTCTCACTGTATGGAATTTCCCATTTTACAACATGTATGTCAGCAAACACGGACTCATTTAATGTCCATTTACTGTTCATATACAGGTTTTACTGGAGTCTGTGGCTTTGTAAGTATAGTAATATTATACCATGAATGGGTGTAATGGGAATCTGAATTGTGGATTAAATTTACCCATGTGTGTGTTTCAGAAACATATGGCAAATTCTGAATGTACTTATGCATCAGAGATTTTACATGTGAATCACATGCATTCTAAACAGTGTGTTGTGTCATCTGATTATATATTTTAAAAAAACATGGTCCCTGGAGAACAATTCAACATTTTAACATAGAGTATGTCCTGTTGTTTTATTAAAAACCTGGTAACCATATATTCTTTAATTTGTTCGGCAAAGACCGCTCTGAGCTTCTGCTTTGCAAGGTATTTAATCATTTTGAAAGCAGTTAGATTAATAGTGTTGCATGGCAATTATTCAAATTATTGGATTATTCAAGATCTGCATTACGTAGAAATTATATATACTGTATATATATACTTTTGTCAGTGAGTCAGATGATTGGAATGCACATCTAGTGATGATTAGTATTTTATGAAGTGATGTTGTATTAAAGTTTTGAATAACATGTATGTATGTGTATTGTAGGTGTTTGTCTCGGTTTGCGCTTACTGCAATCTTTTCTGAAGACTGACATAGCAAAGTAACAATAGGGCTGTGAATTGGCAAGTGCCTCCCGATACGATACGTCACGATAGATGGGTCACGATACAATATATTGCTATGTATTTCGATACGATACACATTTGCGATATATTGCAATACTTTAAATAGAAAATGTAAAAAGTAGAGCTAGAAATGCAACATGCTGTGCACCACCGGAGGTTTTCTGTAAGGATAAGTGTAAAAATATCCCTTACCTCTGCAGAGTGGCCATGATGTGCGATGCATGGACCTTTAGATCAGAGGTTTGGGTTCTCAAATTGTGGATTGCGCCCCTCAAGTGGGTAGCACAGGGGAATAAGGTGGGTCACGCCAGTCACTTGGCTGTTGTGGTGCATTACAGTTAAAACAATGAACATGGGCAATTTAAACCTCTGGTTCATCCGTGCTGTAAATGTGCTGGTGTCACATACGTGAAAGCACAATAAATGTCATTGTTACTTGTCTTAATAAACTTTTTGTCTAATGCACGGCAGTAGCCAAGTGACTTGTGTCATGACTTGCGAAGCCTACAAACAGCATTATTTTATATAACTCATTACTCCATGACTTATTTTGTAAACCAAAGCACACCCACACATCAGCTCTGAGAGCTCGAAGCGTTCTTATATTTTTCGCCATGCTCACTTCCACTTACTTTTGGCCGTATGTACATGACATGATTTAAAAAATATATTGATAGTATAGGTATCACTATCGATACACTATCGAAAAAAAATATTGCGATAGTTACATGTATCAATATTTTTGCACAGCCCTAAGTAACAATAGGCTGAAACAGCAGGTCCTCCGTTTAGTGTAGTGCAGCACAATAGAGGCTGGTTTGATTCACATTTGTAGTTTTTTTACATAGTACACTAGAAAACTAAACATCCGTCATATAGCATCCACACAGGAAAGCTTTAATGTCCTACCAGCAGAATAACTACAGGGAGAGGATGCTGTATATAGAGCACAATACTGTCTTTTCCTTGGATAGTTTGGGTTCTTGTGTTGAACACAAGAGAAGATATTTTGAAGAGTGTGGGAAACCAGTTCTTCAAAAGGGCCCCAGATATTCTTCCAAATATCTTTCTTTGTGTTCGGCTCAACAAGAAAATCTGTATACATGTAGGTTGAAACAACTTCTGGGTGAGTAAATGATGGCAGCATTTTTATTCCTGTGTTAACTATCCTTTTAACTTAATTGAATCAAAAGACAATTTAAAGGGGTCATATGACACGCCTAAAACGAATATTATCGGTTGTTTTAGATGTAAGGCAATGTGTATACACAATTTAAGGTTCAAAAGCGCTGTATTTTCCACATACCGTGCATGTTTGTATCTACTCTTTGCCCCGCCTCTCTGAAATGCACAGATTTTTTACAAAGCTCATCGCTCTGAAAAGCAAGGTGTGCTATGATTGGCCAGTTAACCAGTGCATAGTGATTGGTCGAATACTGAACATCAGGTTCCAAAGCAATTGTACTGACAGGTACGCCCATCTTACTTGCGTATACATCTGGGCGGTCTTAGTCAAATCATACCACGAACTGACGTATAGATTTGTGGGGTGTGGTTACACGAGACGTTTCAGGCAGGTCTGGGTGAGCATTCGCTTTCAGAAAGAATGCATCTTTTGTTCCGACACCTTTATTTTTGCAATTTTATGTGTCTAATACATGCATGGGCAACTTATATCACACCAAAGACACAGAAAAACACGTATTCGCTCCATATGACCCATTTAATGTAAAAAGATATACAGTATAGTGCTCTATTCTGGTACATCTTATTCCTCCCTCGAGAGAGCTGTCGATTTGATTGAGTTATTAGATTTCAGTTTAAATTAACAAAAGAGTTTATATATGCCTACAGGAATAAATCATGCATTTTGCATGCTGAGCTGTTATCCAAAACGTCTTTTCTATGATTTTGATAGAACTCTTACTGTGAGCGTTCCCACCAAATGCGACTTGCGCGAATAAATCGCGCTATTCGCGTGTAGTTGGACGCTTGAACATTTTGAGTTTACTCGCTTCATTCGTGCGTGAAATTCACTTCAGAACAGATGCGAATTCGCATCATGGGAGGGGCTTCTGCCAGGCGGCTCCAGTCTCGTGTGTATATATATATATAGCTCAAATTGAGTAAAGATCGTTTTTTACAATTTACCAGATTGTCCAACCTCCTCACTTTCTTCCAAGCAAGATCCTTTTTATTCCTGTTTCGATAATAGTAATATGTATCGTACAGCTCCGGGTATCCACATACAGCGACGATGATTTTGTCCTCCATTGTTGTTTCGGATTTCTGCCTCTGCTCGCTACGTCATAATCACGTCACTACTAGAGCAAGCTCCTGATTGGTTAACGCGGCGCAAATTTTTGCCAAAGTTCAGATTTTTCAACTCATTTTCAACCCATTCACGCCGCCTCATTCGCGCGAATCGCGCCGCAGGATGTCCTATCGCGTCTTTGCATTGACTTAACATGTAAATCACTCGTGCTTAACGCTTCATTCGCGTTTGGTGGGAACGCAGCATAAGAGTTACACCCTGTCTACACTGGACGCGACGCGACAAGAGACAATAGAACGCATTAGAACCCATTATAATTATTTATTTTGTCTACACTGGATGCGACAATCCCATTAGAACACCCATAGACACGGTGTTATTTTATCATCATAATCTTATCACGCGGTTTTCTCGTCAGTTTACGGTGATAATTTTGTCCTCCTGTTATTTAAAAGCTGAAGCATCCAGCTGCTTTGTTGATGACACCCAACAGAGAACTCAACAGATGATTTTCTACACACAGCCAGTCATGAGTCATGTGACCGGAGAGATGAAATAGCTTTCTCACGCTCTGATGACTCATGGGAATGAGGTGTCTCATTTCCAGCCATCTCACTGGCTCTCTGATCATTTGGTATGGGATCTTTTTCACCTCCTGTCGCTTTTGCTAGTTGAGGCGTTCTCTCAAATTTGGGACATGCATTTATTGTTCACAGTGCATTACAGGTGTAGCGTAATTTTTAGACCAATCATTTCAGTGTTGACCTATAGAGGACTAGTGAGATGTGAGATATCTATCTTCATATTCCAAATTTTACATTTGAGCGTGAGCCTAAATTACTTATTGATGCTTTTTGACCCGCCTCGATCAGTCATCTGTAATGAGTGCCGACCTGTTCAAAACTGGATTTTTACTTTTTCTTCAAGAAAAAAAGTTGAGCTTGCTCATGCAGAACTTGCCAGGACAATGCTAAGGCGGTTGCTTGTTCTTTAACCAATCCCATGTGGTTGCCAGATGCTTTCTTTTAAAAACGTCCCCAAAGCATGTGACTGTAGGTCATATACTGTAAACTTAAATGACATTTTAAAGTTAAAGGTCCAGTGTATAATTTTTTGGAAGATCTATTGATCTAACATACACATGACCTTACCTAATGAAGCATTATGTTTTTATTACCTTAGAATGAGCTATTTCTATCTACGTACACTGCGGGTCCCCTTGCATGGAATTCCCCATGTTTCTACTAGGGATGCTCATATTGACCGTTTAACCGTTAACCGATAGTAAAAATTTTGACCGGTTAATATTATCAGTAAACGATTTAAAAGGTGTTTATTAAGTAGTAAGTTTAATAATATTAATCATATTTTTTAAGAATAAAAATAATTTAGTAATACGTTTTAAATAACTATTAAATCATACATGTTTTTAGTTTTCTGTATGGTGAAAGAAAAACATGCTAAGCATTAACTCATGGAGCGTGCAGACGCGTGCGACTAGGTGTAAATCCCCTTCGAATTGTTTTCGAGACGGATTAAAATCTGATCACGCAAGTCAGTTGATGAAACTGGACAAGTGTAATTCATCTGATTGTTGAGGCCACCTTTGTCAGGGCTTTACTCCTCGACATCTTAGTGCTGTGTCAGCCACTGTAGTGCTTCGAACGGTGATCCGTTGTTTGCAATTTGCAACCTCACCACTAGATGCCACTAAAATCACCACACTGCTTCCTAAGCCCTCTAGCTGGCGTATAAATAACAACAGTGTTGTGGCCACTGCGACTACGTTTAAATGTAATGTGTGTACTTTTTATAGTCCCTTACCTGATTTGCAAAATTTACATTGATGCATTTTGCTAAAACTTTTACGCCAAAAACAGATCCCACAATAAGGGGTGCTTATTTTGAGACCGTTCATGTGGGTCCTATTTGAGGGAAATTACAAACAACCTATGGTCAGACAGTTTGAGGACATGTTGCGCTGACGAAGTGTTCAGGATGGTAGCTTGGGTGTCCTTGCACAAATACATATAGACCCCACATATGCTTAATTTTGAATCATGATTTGCAGTTGGCTATAGTAAGCAATACATCCAACAGATATACATCCTTTGTCTTTTATCAGGCACTGTATTTTCTGTGCAGAGCACTCTTGGAAGACTTAAGTCACATCAAACGCGTCAGTTTGTGCCCGGGAGCACAAACACAGGAGCCTCTCAGTTGCTGTTAACACACTGCAGGAGAGCCTGAGCCTTTCAAAGCCCTGCCAGTACTTCTGACACAATTACTCTAAAATAGCCCCAAGACAAACCCTGCAGGACACAGTGCTGATGCCAGCACAGGTGTGAAGCTCAGAAACCTTCAGAATGAGCTCACTACTTTGACTGATCAATAACGTAGTATAGATCTAGTATTCATGTGGCAGGGAGGACATTAAAATTGCATGTAATTACAATGCGTAGCACTCTAAATTCTGCATTAGACGTTTAATTGTGGCTGGGTGGGAACACAGCTGTGAGATAATACACATGCAGGGGAAGAGACGGTGTCCTGTGTGAGAGGTCATCTAAGATTTGCAGTTGGGTGCTTGACATGACATTTTACACAGTGTGACCTGCTTTAGTTTTAGAAGATATTTAAATTATAGTAATATAACTTAAATGTTTTTTGTGTAATTTAGACATGCAGATATGAGGTTATTTTAATTGGGAGACTGAATGTCATTTTAAATGTCATTCACACAGCTGGACTGCACAGCATCTCAACAGTAACAAAAATGATAGGGAAAGCCCAAAGGTTTTACAGTAGTTAAAATATATACCTTTTACATTGAAATAAATGATAACCTAACATATTTTTTGTTTGTATAGTCTCAGCCTTGGAAAGACATCTGACACGTGCTGGAAACAAAACTAAAAAACACATTTTCAATACAGCAAACTGTAATTTGAGTGATGTGTGTTTCAATATTTAGAAAGTGATTTTTTATTGTAAAGTTGGATTGTGAAAAGTGTGGAAAATGAATTTACAATTCAGACCACATGGGCTTATCCACAGAAACGTTTTTATTTCTAAGAAGTTCATGGGGAGATGTAACAATTAACAGTTTAAAGTCCCAGTGAAATTAAAAATTACAATGCCTATTTTTTTCATGAAATATTGCAGTGTTTATTGTAAATAGTTTATCAATGTGGGTCATTCTCTTTTTAAAATTTGTGTGCACTCATAATCTTTAGTTAAAATCTGAAAATGCACTTCCTTCCTGTTATGACTATCCATCTTAAATGATGTATGTTAGACGGCTTGGGCTGAGTATCTGTTAACTCCTCCCCTTCAACTGTCAGTCTGCTGCCAGTTCCATTTCAAAATGCAACAGCTGTTTTTATACATCCAATCAAATCGCAGAGAAAGACAAAAGCCACGGCCACTATTTTTCTCATTAGAATTTCCCTTTCACTCGGAAATGCGTCAAAATACGGAAGTAAAAATGATCGCAACTGCCAGTTCACAGGGACTAAAGTGCGTCTCAGCTTTGTCTTAAAGTTTTGTCTTAAAAATGAAAGGTTTATTCTAAATATTTTCAACACACGGAGGTCACTACACAGAGTATATCTTCTAAACAAAAAGGACACAAATACTGTACGTAGACATATGAAAATCCCTGGAATTTTTTTAAAAAATCAAGGCTTGTTTTACATTCCCGAGCAATAAGAAAATCCGGACTAAATTGTCATAAGTTCATAAATGCTATGAGATAATTTGGTTTTGAAGGTTCGTATGAAATATTCTATTTGCACATCTTCTTGGCAATGATGAGCATAGGATGATGTGAATTTGCTGGGGTTTTCTGAAGGGTATATTTATGAATTTCTGTCCAGTTGAAGCAATAAGAATGTTAAAAAGATATCCTTTGGTATTTTGGTCTTAACTCCTGAATCTGATCAACAAAATAAGAGAAATATGATTAGAGGTGGTGAGTGAGTGAGTGAGTGTATTGGCTGTTGCCTTTTATTCCACTGACATCTCAGAAATGTTTCTTAATTTAGCACTTTCAACATATTCCTAGGCTACACCATATCAAATCAAAAGTTATATATTTCCCTCAGGATAAAGTGTTGTGGAATAGATTTTTATGTGCACGGTTGGCAGTTTTTATCACAAGCACACTATATGCAACCCTGAAAAAAATAATGTCTATTGTTGACTCGGGCAGTTTTGATTCTTCAATAACAAAAACATAATCAGTGACCTTTTCAATGCAACGATTTTACAGTTTCGCAGGTACCAGGAAGAATTTTAGATCAGAAACGCTTTTTAGAGGGATGAAGTTAGTTTCTAAACCAGAAATAAAGAAACTACCCGTAGCACAAGCTTGTTGACTGGCTGAACGCATGGAACAGTGTTTTAAACTGTTACAAGACATAAACATACAGGAAGCTAATGTTAGCAGCATTTACCTGATGTGTTTGTCTGCACATTGTTTTTTTTCTCCGTCTCGGTGATATGTAGCACTTTAAATTGTCGAATGGAGATTTCATCTCTTTGTCATTCTTTCTGCTTTTTCAATGGCGACTTATGTCAATAATACCAGGGTTTTGCCTGCATAGAGAAATTGGAGGCTGCCGCCTCTGCCAAATGTCGTGCTGCCTCAGGGTCTCGCCAAAATTATGTTGTGATTCTTCACTATGGAATTCCAGACCTGACTTAATTAAAAATAAATAAATACAAAAATAAATCCATGAAGAAATGTAAAAAAGCAAAAATAAATGAGTATTTATACTTTTATTTCCTTATTTATGGGTAATTATATATTTTTTCACATTTATTTATTTTTTCATTTATTTATTTCTACATTTATTTATTTCCACATTTATTTATTTCCACATTTATTCATGTATATATGTATTTATTCCTACATTTATTTATTTTCACATTTATTTATTTATGTATTTCTTTGTCTGTATGCTAATGAGTGGGGGCGTGTTTCACCTCAGACATTAGCAATCGATCTCAGAGCGGCGGTGCTGAAGCTTTAAAGCCACAGGGACACCTTGTGGTGTGACCAAACGAAACGAGGTTGACGAAGTTGCATAGAGAAGGCAATCTAGTCATTTAATATCACCCTAACTGTATGTAGATAGGGCTACCACACATAGCCTACATACTCTTTATTAGGGACATTGCCGTAAAACATTATCCGGTCGAGATTTCTAAAATGTCTTTGCACACATGAACAGAAACTGCACAACAACAGGTCTGCTATGAGACACTTGGAAGAATACACTTGGACATGGAAGCGCGTGAAATTATCCACTAGTTATCACATTTATTGTAAATTCTCTGGATGGAGCTGATAAGATCTTGATTTGTTTGTCGATGAGACTCGCACAAACCAGCTCAGAACGCCGAGAGAAACCAGCGCATTTCACTGAAGCCTACGCAAGCATTATGATCAATGCGTTTGAAACACATCTGCAAATACAGTTTACATTCGCGTTTCCTAACTTTGCAATGCATAACACGTGGCATTTCGAATGCTTAAATTATAACGCATATTTCCATAGGCGTAAGTTGCGGGTGGGTCATGTCCCCACCACTTTTTGCCAAAGTCAATTTTGTCCCCACCACTTATTGGAAGAAATAAAAAATACGGAGTGTCTATTTACCGTTGCTTTGTAAGCAGAGGCAATTTCTAACAACTGCGCCCATCAGTTTCAGATTGGAATAGACAAAATGTAAGAAAGGCACATGAAAATCAGCTTCTCTAATGGCGTAGAGCGTAAAGCATGTGTTACCTACTTCATGTCGTCGTGGGTTAGGGACTGCTGTCCGCTGAACTTTTTCCCTATCACATATCAGATTGTAAAGGTATTTATTTGTAATAAACGATGAAAATATTTGAAAATGGCTGTTCAAGTCATACATGTACCAAACATTTTGCGCTTAATTGCACTTTGATGTTATATATTCGTCCTTATTGTTCTCGACATGCCGTTGCTATCGTCTATTGCAAGATTAATTACATTTTGATACTTGATAGAAAACTCCAATAAATGGAAAAAGTCACAACTTTGTGGTTTCATGACTTCAAAACAATAAGTGAAAATGAGATTTTTTAAAGATATTATTTTTCCATCTGTTTCCCCTGTATACTTGAATGTTTGTCCTTATTAGCAGGGGGTTCCCAAATGTCTCAATACTTGACCCAACAACAGGTAATCTGTGTCGAACACAAATTTTTAACATGGGAAAAACACATTCGTTTCAGTAGTTTTTATTTTATCATGATTAATACGTTTAATTACATACGGCAACAGCCATCCTTACATATAATAAAGCACAACATGCTTTAAATGATCTATTGATGAAAACATGATATAGTTCAAAAACAAATGGAAGCAGATCTGATATGTGGAAATTTAGAATAGTTTAGCGGATTCGAACCTGCTTCACGGCTGTGTTCTTTATTATTTGTCATGCGTCTTTCGCACTAACGTTACACCACTGAAGCCATCGATAGAGCGGCATAGTTTTTATACTGTTTTCTATAGGAGGAGTCACCTACATTTTTCGCGCTTGTGACTCCCATGAATATTCCCAACGAGTTATTACAGAAACTATTTATTAAAATATTGTAGTGCTGCAACGACGCGTCGACGTCGTCGATTACGTCGACTACTAAAATACGTCGTGCGTGAAATGCGTCGACGCTTCGTATTATTTACGTTTATCTGCTGTAATAGCAGTTTCTGTTCCCGGGCGTGTGTAAGTTAATCAGCAGAACAAGAGAAAGTATAATACACCCGACAAAAAGCGATCGAGAGCCTCGGACGCAGTAAGTTAGTGAATGGACGGAGGAATTCCCCCTAACGTTACCCCCAGAATGCGATCATCACAGCATGGACACGCAATCACAAACGGACGGAGAGGGGAACGTAGATGTAGACTTTCATAATAAATTACTTTTTTGTAATGTAAAACTACGCTTTACATTAATGATTTACATTAACATTAAGTTAGTGTATGTGAACCTTTGCAGATTGTGACCCTGCTTAAATTACTCTTAAGCTTCAAAAAGGACTAACTATCATGAAACCACCAATGCACTTTTTATGTCATTCGATAGCTTTATGCGAGGAATAAACCAATATAGCATAATTAAGAAACTCTGACCTCTGCTGGTGCTGTCTGTCAATCTCCAGTCAGCATGCGTGTGTACGGTGACGGTCAGGACGCTACTCTTTCCAACATGTTCCAATGTTTTCATTATTCTTCATAATGACAAGATGATAGTCTATGGTTTTGTTTAAAATGTTTTTGCTAGAGACCGTGAGTTAACGTTACTCGCTGAGTATAGCTTAGTTTATTAGAAGCACTGGAAGCGGTCTGAATATGTTGCGTCTTCATACGAAATAACTCTTTTTAAACCTCTGATTTAACTGTATACTGTCGGATTGGTGCAACGCACTATGTGTTAAACATGTAACATATCATCTCTTCTCGTTGTGTTCTAACTATTATTTACTTTGAGGAGCAAAATGATCCCCGGGACTTCAGAAGGAGTAGGTGCTTTAAGCGCATCATTGTGCGTCCAGGATGCGCATAACTGTAAATAACGAAGTGAATGCATTTAAGCGCATCATTCTGAGTTCCGGGTGCGCGGGCTCGCTTTAACGCCACTCTGCATTAAATTGAATTCAAATCCAAATCCAAATCCAAATCCATTAAAGTCTTTTATACGGTGATAGTTTTGTACAATAAACAGAGAGATAGTAGTATTTTACTTTTACTCAATTACATTATGAGGCTGAAAATAGAGTCGGATATTACTTGGAGGAAAAAAATATAGAGCATATATCATGCTCTAGTATTTCATATACACATTTTTTAATGTTTTTACATTTACATTTAGTCATTTAGCAGACGCTTTTATCCAAAGCGACCTACAGATGAGGGAAACAATGGAAGCAATTGGAACAACATAAGGACAACAAAAAGCATAAGTGCAATAAAACATTTTTTTACCTTTAATACCGTACTTAAGTACATAAAAAATTTTTTTTTTTTTACTTTTAAAATTAAAACTACTTAATTAAAAGAAGATGGTGATTTTAATGTAAACACGGATTAAAATGTTAAAACAACAATATTTATTTATAAAATGTAGTGGAGTAAAAAGTATGATTTGCTTTATAATGTAAGAAAATACTAGAACTTATTAATCCTTTGGCAAACTTTGCAAATAAACAATAAGGTAATCCAAAAAATCTTTATTAGATTAATAAAAAATAATAATCGTTAGATTAGTCGACCAATCGAAAAAATAATTGTTAGATTAGTCGACAATTAAAATAATCGTTAGCTGCAGCCCTAAAATATTGTTTGTGTCATCTTTGTCCCCACCACTTTTCAAAACAAAGTTACGCCACTGCATATTTCATAGATGCTGCTCTTAGATACTAAGAGTTTAATGAAAAGTCATCAATTGGATTTAGGGACCCGGGATTAAATCAAACCAATAGCGCATGCTCATGTAAACGCAGTGAGACACGCATCTCACGCCATCGATACGTGCCTATCATGCCCATTCAAAGAGCACCGTTAGGTAGCCTACAGGTACATCTCAAAAAAATTGAATATCATGAAAAAGGTCAATATTTTTTGTCACTCAGAAAGTGAAACCTATACAGTATATTATATAGATTCATTACACATAGAGTGAGTATTTCAAGCCTTTATTTTTTGAAATTTTGATGATTATGGCTTACAGATAATGAAAACCCAAAATTCAGTGTCTCAGAAAATTAGAATATTAATAAAGAAAAAGGATATTTTAAACAGAAATGTCAGGGTTCTGAAAAGTATGTTCATTTCTATGCACTCAATACTCGGTTGGGCCATAAATAAATAAATGTAGAAATAAATAAATGTAGGAATAAATACATGTATACATGAATAAATGTGGAAATAAATAAAAGTGGAAATAAATAAATGTATTAATAAATAAATGAAAAAATAAATAAACGTGAAAAATTTTATAATTATACATAAATAAGGAAATAAAAGAATAAATACTCGTTTATTTTTGCTTTTTTACATTTCTTCATGGATTTATTTTTTGTATTTATTTATTTTTTATTAAGTCACGTTTGGAATTCCATACGTCACAAGAAATGCTGCGTGCATTTAACAGTTGCGACATTACGCCACAGTGGAGGCGCTGTTTCGTTATGAGCACACTGAGGCGCTAAAAAGAGTTGCAGAACAAGAGTCAGCCTGTGTTTCACGGCTGTTTGTTTTGCATCCAACTACGTTTCATTTCTTGAAATTTCTTAAATTAACATGACGTACATCATTGTAATGTTTTTAGCTGTGCAGTTGGATCGTTGAATCAGCGTATACTGTATACAGCGAGTTCGCCAGTATGAACGCACATTGAGTTCAGAACGACTCGCACACGAATGACTCATTTGAACCGATTCATTTAAACTATTGAACTTTTCAGTCACTATATAGCGAATATAAGAGATCCTTGAATCATTTAAAGTGAACCACAGTGAATGCAAGATGTGAATGAGCTTTGCTCATTTAGAAAGACTGGTTAATTCAGTTGGCTATTGTGGGCTGAAAAATGAAAATGAAAAATGATAAAAAAGCGTTATTTGATTAAAAAAAACATATCTGTTTGGTTGAATAAAAGTAATGTTTTATATAACTTAATAATTGTCATTTTTATCTAACTTTATTATAACTTTTAATATGTCAAACTCAAAGTCACTTTGGGTAAGCCACTTAAAGGTACGGTAGGCCTGCGTGTGTGTGTAAAAGATCAGGATGGCACCACCTCCACCTCATTTTGAGCCAGGAAAAGCCCTGAATACCTTTCGGTTATCACGAAACTCTAATCGATGAATATGCCAACGATATTTGAAAGCTATGAGTGAGATATATTCTCAGTGAATAACAGCTGAAGTTTAAGTCTCCAGTCCAAGCCTTGGCAGAGTTAAAATAGAGTGCACAAATCATCTCTCATTGACATCTCGGCCCTCATGTATAAAACTTTTGCAGAGATTTCATGCTTAAAGTGTTCGTAAACAACAGCTTGCCTTGGACACTCGCTTTTGGGTTTCTCCGAAGAAACAAAGTCATGAGGGTAAACCATTGTTTGGATGCTCTATTCCTTAAACGGGTTTGAAAACTTTGTGACATTGACTGCTGGTTCGAGACCGTCCCTCGTACGCAGGCAGCATCTCTTATGAGCTGAGCTGTGGTTTGTTTGGACTCCTGTGGATGTCTCCTTGTGCTGCGTATCACTATGCAGACCTTTCTGACGTCATAGCATAGTCTAATTCATATTCCCCGCTGTCATGCACAAGAATGACTGTGTGTGGAGTCTTCTTTCTCCTTAAGAAAAAATGACATCCTTTTGTGTTTTATTGCTGAAACAGACTTTATATTCTCTTACAGAGCAATTTGAGATGGCACCCCCGACGACTGCACAGCTGAGATACGGTAAGTTAATGTATGGGTGCGGGCAAATCCACGTGTGTGCATCACAAAGAAACCATTTCCTAAATTGCTGCTCACCGACAGGCTTCAATCAGGATGATTTCTCCTTTTCTCAAGAGGGTAAAGCTTGAAAAGATCTGAGTGCACTAGTTAAAAGAGCAGAACTACTTAAATAGCGACTCATCACTTAGCCAGAAACACCCTGCATATTTTCCCGCACGCATCATCGTAACACAATCTCTGATGGAAAGAACGTGGATCTGTTGTCGTAGTTACTCAGCTGTTTCTTAGAGACAGCCTCACCGTTCACCTCAGCACCATCGTGTGATGTTGATAAGGGCCTATGCACATAGAACAAGCCTCTGATAGTCAGTCTATTAAAGGATTAAAATAGATCCAGACCGGTTGGAGGGTCAGAAAGGTTCTGTTTATACGATATCCACACAGCTATTATATTGATGTGTTGGTTATGATACAATAATATTTGGATGTGTTACAGTTGCATTTAAGCATTTGGCAGACAATTTCATCCCAAAGCGGCTCATGGACGGTCCATTCAAAATGTCAATTTTCTTAATGTGTTTGTTTCATGGGAATTAAACCAATGACTCTTGTGCTGCTAACACAATGCTCTACAAATGAAGGTAAAGAATCACATGTGTTGTGAAAACTGTGACAGATGTATATTGATTATTTTTTATCTGCATTGGACTTTGCACAAACTCTGTTCTGAATTAAGATTACCTGCATGTTTTTAGAATACGATTCTATGCATATTTTGCACATAAAAATGCAGTGAAAGAACAACAAAAGAACATGACTTCAACAGGAAATGACAACATAACATAATACAACAGTTAAAATAAAAGACAACAACAAACCAAAACATATATACAGTCGCAGAAAGAAAATAAGAGACTAAATCATTTTTGGGGTTTTTCTTTTTTACTATTTATAGGTACTGTTTATAGGTATGTGTTTAAATGTTTGTTTCTATTTGCATTTATTTGCAGAAAATGGAAACTGGAGAAACACATCAAAATAACCAGAATAAATGCTCTGTATTTTTTCAGACCTCAAATATTGCAAAGAAAACAAGTTCATATTCACTTTTATGGTAATATTTGTATATGTATTTACAAAAAGTTATTATTTATGTGATAACCTTGATTTTTATCACAGTTTTTATGCGTCTTGTCATGCTGTCAGGTTTGGTTTTGTTGAAATTCATCAGACAATGGACTGGGACGGTCACAATACATCTAGAAATGCTGATCAAAGAAGATTATGGAATGATCTCTTATTTTTTTCCGCGACTGTACATTACACACCCACACTCTATATTAATGCAGTAAGTTGCTAAGGTTTATAGCTGGCAACTGTAAACAGACTAATGAACTATATAACTTGGCAGAAGTTAATTTTGTTAAGTGTAACTGTTATTTTATTACTTTGCTGGCATGTGTATTTTTCCTAATTACACGCTTTGCTAAAATCACTGTACAACATGGCTTTATTACTTTATCAATATTTCACAACCCAGCATTACAGTAACTATGCTGAACATAATGAAAAGCAGACGGTACTGAGCTGGAGCCATTTCACTGATGTTACACTGTTACTCAGCATTTTACTCAAATGCATTCAGTTTAATTTCAGCCATAAACATACTTACAAATAATGCTATATTCATGTGAAAGTAATGTTGGAGTTCTTTTTGTCTGAAAGATTGCTGTGTCTAATAATGTTCCTTCTAACAGTCGCCTCTGTTTTGCCATTTCAGTTTTGCTCCATAATGCCATTCCATTCGTTGGGTTTGGTTTCCTGGATAATGCCATCATGATAGTCGCAGTAAGTTTCTCTTACCAAACATTATTCTGCCCTTTAATTGTATTTTGTGTGTTTAACAGCTCTTAAATCTTTTACACATTCTAAGTTTTATCATTTTGATTATGGGAATGCCAGAAAATATAAAATAACACTTGCATTGAAACCTTTTTTTAAGGTCAAATAGCTATGTCTCGCATAGTTATGTAACGATACTTCGTATTACGATATTTCGCGATGCAAAAATGTTACGATGCGCATCATAGAGAGATGGGGATATTTTACGTTATGTTTAATTATATTCGTTCAGCGGTCAAGACACTACCTACTCTGCGCCAGTGCATCACGTGTGCTTATCTCACATATGCGGTAGAGAGAGAAGCACAAGACACAATCTGTGTGATTTTTCTCATTCATTACTGTCTCAAGTAAAGACAGCGCAGCTTCAAAGATTCATGAGCCAATAGCGCTTGAGCGTGAGCTCTGTCAGAGCGTTTCATTGGTTGAATGTACTGAATGAACACGCCCTTCACTGAACAAACGAGTCAAAATGAGACTGAATGAACTGCTACATGTCGTTCATGGTCTAATATTCTCTGTGTTACAACAATGCATAACCAGTAGTTACTCAACTTTTCTGAAAAATAAAGGAAATGACCTGGTTTAATTTAATTCCAAGGTAAAGTAAATTATGTCGAAACAGTTAAATCTTTGTATGGAACATTTAATTACACCAATTAAATTAAATTACACCCAGTAAATCCAGATAGATTTTAGTAGACTAATATAATGTAGATTTCGTCAACTAAAAATAGACTAAAACTGTTATAAATTGGGATGACTAAAACTAAATTGCATTTTAGTCAAAAGACTATGACTAAAACTAAATCAAAATTTGCTGTCAAAATTGACACTGATCTTAATTCTAATTTCAGTTAAGACTTAAAATGTTAAAATTCTTTATTAAGTTGTATGTGCAACAAAATAAGTTACTGAAATTGTTAATATTTTGAAAATAAATGTTATTTGAATTTCAGTTTCATTTTTGAATTTTGTTCAAAATATCGAGATGTGTATCGTGAACCCAGCATCGAGATATGTACTGAATCGTGAGCTGAGTGTATCGGTACACCCCTAGTCTCGCAGCTCACAAAGGGGAAAACCAATGAGAAAAAATGTTCTGATCAGCACTATTAAATAAAAAAATAATAAGACAAATCGACCACTTTAGATGTTTTGCAATACCCAGTTAGATTCCTGAACTGAATAATAAAGCTGTAACCACACATTTGTTGTGTATGTTCTTAGAAACCCAAAACCTAAAAATAGTGCTCACAAAGCCTGAAATTTGTTCTGGCAGTCAGACGTCTGGCTAGAATGGACACACTAAATGTTTAATGGTTTTCTCTGCAGGGCACCCATATTGAATTATCTATAGGAGTCATACTGGGGATCTCGACCATGGCCGGTAAGTGATTGTATGACATGACTTGTTCCGCATGATTTCACAGTTTTGGTGAATCTGGATATTGTAATGCTCACCGGGATCAACCAGCTGCAGGTTCATAGTGAATGTGGCAGGCAGCCAAAGATGAGAGGAACAGAAAGAGAGAAGGACTTCATGAATATTGACAAAAAAACCTTCCTGTTCCTGCTGTCTGTAGTCTCATATTTTTTTCAAAGGCTCACTTGATTTCAAAACAATAGATATTTAAATTCTACATTTTATGAGGAAATATTTGATATTTTAAATGAATACATCTTATATACAGGACCCCTATACAACAGGGTTGGGCATCATTTATAATTGAAGAATTGGCTTGCTTAATCATGAGACTTGGTATTTGAATGAATTGGCCACCACCTGCAATGAGTTTAATTGAAACAACACGAATTGAACTGCAATGGGGTATATGAATGCGGGTCGACGACGTACTTCAACTAAAATCTCAGCCAGGCTGTTACATCCGGCACCTTTTTGCTTCAGGATGCACATAGGATTACAATCAACAACGGGAGTCTAATTATTCAAACACTTCGCCATACGTCGGCAACCAAAAAGGAGATGCATTTCAGGCTATCCGTTTAAAGGTACATCAACAAATATGAAAAAAAGAGGCATGATCACAGAGGCGCTTAACAATGCTTACCCATAGTTCTGTCGGTTCGCCGAAATTTGAACTTTTCTTAATAAACACATCGTTAACACATGGTGAAAAATCCCGTTAGTGTTATGAGAGCGGAAGTGACCTAGTTTAGATTTTAGCGGATTTTACCCCAATCAAAGGAAATTAAACCAAAGGAGGTGATGCAAAGCTGTCCTGAGCAGCAGAGGAATGATATATGATCAAATTCCTATTCGGTGTCCGGCTGAGAGGAAAGCAAGGCAATTGATTTTCTTATTTGGCCGTCTGCTATGAATGCAACCCTTCACTTGTGTTTGTAAGATCAGCTTAAGCCTTTGCAGAGAATCATAGGAGCTCTTATAACAAAGCACTAAAACCACCATTGATAACACTGTAACCACCGTCAGGGCTTTGCTTCAGTTTTCTCTTTTATCTTTGTCGTCCATTAGGATGCTGAACAACAGAAATTTAATTATAAAACGGTCAGTTCTGGTCCTTGATTCTGATTGGTTGAGCAGAGTTCTAAGTAAGGGATAATGTACAGGCAGCCGGTTGTTATCGCAGAAATAGGAAAAGCCGTTTACTTTCGGGTTTAAGGTAAGAAACAACGTTCAAATGTCACGAACAGGCAATTTGGATTAATCATTTGTAAATAGAATGTCATATATGTTATTAAAATATATATTTACATTTAATTTGTCAAAAAAACCCTGTCAAAATTATTTTCTGCATTCGTGTTTTATTAGTTTTGAGAGGTTGTTATCTGGGAATAACGAACCTGCAAATGTCGCGACTGGCCAATCAGAATCAAGCGTTCCAATGAGCCGCGTAATAAGCCGCTATAAAATACCCCGATTTATAACTGCTGACCGCATTACATATCCTAAATATCACTTTATTTACTTAATTTTATGAAACCTTGCTACGCATATGGAATAACTCCGCTTCGCGTCATGCCACAACCCCCTTAGCTGTTATAAAATGCAGTGTTACCCACTGCTTCTTGGGGCTTATTGCTTTATTATCTTCTGTCTAATCTTCTGTCTGTCTTCAATCTAATGATGACTGAGAAACATGATCACGAAAAATACAATTTCATAGCAATTGTATTGTTATTGTAAAGTTAAATGGTAAATATGCAGTATAGTATACTCTAAATAATAATTAAATAAATTAAAATCAATTTTCATACATTTTGACTATTATAACTTTATTACTAAATAATAACAAAGATTATCTGGCAATATTCACAATGTAACAAAATATAATTTTATTTATTTAATTGAATCTACATATTCAATGTGTCATCCAGCATGTACTGTACTAAAATAAATTCACTCAGGATCTCCTTCAAGCAGAGGTAAAACCCTTCAAAATTCTGTCGTTTTGTTTTTATCATATTTTCTCAGTTGTAAGATACAGTCGTAATAATTTTTTAATACTTTTGTTTTTATGACTGTGCCTTTAAGAGCATACATGTTTTGTATAGTATTACTAAAGTAATATAGTATAGGATAGAGCATAGTATTTGTGGTAGGAACTTCTTTATTAAAGCACGGTTCATTTGTTTTGCATCTGTGCCGGTGTGTTTGAGACAGGATTCACTCTGTACTCCGCAGGCTGCAGAGATATTTCAGGTCTGTTAGACTACAAGATATTGTTTGATCTTATAGAGACCAATCGATGCTGTGTCTCCCTCTCTTCATTCTCTCTCTGTGTGCTGGTGGAACACAAATTGATGCACTCAGAACAGGTGTGGTGAATCTCTTGAAAAAGCAAGAGATATAGTAAATAGGCGAAAGAGATTTTACAGCTCACACCTTCAGGAACACAGGGTTTACGAGAGCAGACTAAATTCTGTCTGAAATCCCTTTTATGTGTTGTACTTTGTTTTGATGTGGTTTGCATACCGCAAAATGGCTGACACTGACACTGGACATTCTGTAAATCTATATCACAGTCTCGCTCTGCATTTGAGTTCATCACCGTTTGATAAAACATTCGGCTGTTATGTGCAGTAAAACACTGTTTTGCACTTTTTTTGTTATCTCATAGAAGTGATGCTAAAGGGAGATCTTCAGATTAAGTAGTTTTACTGGTCAAAGTTGTGCTAGGGCTGCTCGATTATGACAAAAATCATAATCACGATTATTTTGGCCAATATTGAGATCCTGATTATTTAACACGACTACTCACTAACTTTTGAAAAAACATAGAAAATTAAAAAAAACTCTGCTTTTAAACTGTGAATTAAACTGAAACATAAATGTAAGGAAATAGCACAGCATCAAAAACAGTTTTTGTAATCGTTGAAGGCCAAAATTGACGATTACAATTAATTTTTGATTAATTGCACGGCCCTAGCTTGTGCTCTTTGAAATAAACCTTGCATGATATTTTCTAATCAAGTGACTTTCGTACATTGTCTTGTGTGGCGTAAGTGTCCTAATGTCTTTTTGGAAAGCATTTATTTAAATATGATTCTTTGCCAAATATTAGTTGTGATAGCAGATGGCCATAATAATAAATCTGATAAATGTGATTTTAATTAGCAATGGGGCTTACTAAGGCAATACATATGTGGGGTTAGGGACTCAAACAAGCCTCTAACTGTGAGTGTAACCTGACATCATTTGTGTGGATTGGTCAACCAAAAAGAAAAATTCTGTCATCATTTACTCATCCACTTCATGTCATTCCAAACCTGTTTGCCTTTCTTTCTTCTGCAGAACACAAAGGAAAATATTTGAAGAACATTGGTAAAAAACAACACTGGAACCCATTGTATGGACACAAAACCACTGAGACCTATCTCAAAATATCTTATTTTTTGTTCCAGGTTTTGAACAACATTGTGGTAAATAAATAAAGACAGAATTGTTATTTTTGGGTGAACTAATCCTTTGAATAGAGATGTGCTGTTTTCTTTCGAGGATTTTTTCAATTGATTGACTTTTAAATAAAACTGTGCCAAAATCCTTTAGGCTCACACTGAAGGAGGGACCTGAGCCACATTTTGAGAATCGAAAATTCAAGATTTAGAGATGAGCTCTCATAGAGACTGAGACTTGGGACTTAAGGGCCATAGCAAACGCATTGCTAGGTCAGAATACCTTAGCAACTGCATAGCAATGCCCTGATGACCGTCAATAACACCTTAACATCAGCCTATGCGTTTACACAGGCATGCATCATTCACATTTCCCTTTTTTTAAATCTAATATTCAGGCAATTTTTCGCATCGTTTCAAAGGGGCCGTTTTCAGCCTGCTGTTAGGAATAATGACGGAATGATTATACATTTTGTTTGGGAAAGGTTTATTTAGCAGCTGCTGTGTCTGAAAGACTCCTCCGAGCTCTAATGGCACTTTGACATCTAAAGCTATTGATCGGATAAACCATCCTACATCCCAGAATTACCCACTGTGGGGCTGTTATTCAATCTGACAGTCCTCACAGAGGTCAACCTCAGCAAACCACAACAAGCCCTGTTAGCAGTGTGTGAGGACATGTTAGCCATCTTGTTCGTGATAAAGTACATTTGACACAAAGAACTGGGATGATTTCAGACTGGTTGTTTGCACTCAGTGACAAATGTATATTGATTTATGTACTTTGCTTGTTCTACCTAAGGAATTGAAAAAGATGTATTTTATCAACATATCTCTGTCCTTTTTTTGCAGCTGCTGCCCTTGGAAACCTGGTCTCGGACTTGGCTGGACTCGGGTAAGAGCTCAAGTCTGATCATTCTAGAAATTGCTTCAAACTCAAGCTGAGACATTCAGCTGCTGTAAACTTTGTTGGTGTCACAGCAAACGATAGTGCAGGAAAAATCTGACCTATAGTTTATTGCAGGCAAGTGATGAGAATGAATGAGTCAACATGATGCCTGAAAAAGAACAGAGCATGTGCAAATACAGAAAAAGCTGGAAACACAGTGGGCTGATGGAAATGTCTCCTTTTCACGAGTAAAGACACATTTGGTGTATATCATATAGGGCTGGGCAAAAAAATCGAAAAATCGATTTTTTTAAATGCGGTCGATTCAATATCGATTCTCAAAAGCTGTGAATCGATATTTTTCTTTCATATTTCCGCAAGCACTGAACATTCATTAACGTGAATGTTATTGCTACTACTATCCACTAGATGTCACTTTTCTTTTTACAACAGGGAGCATATCCTTCATTCATTGCTTAATTAACATGGCGGATGCGGTGTGTCGTCGAATTTAACATCCCCTTCACAGAAAAGGCAGCGGTTCATATGATCGCAGCCCCTCTTTACAGCTAATTTTGTGAAATTTTATTTGTTATACTGTATCTTAAATGTAAAATAACCTGTTCTGTTTCAATATACCCAAGTTTAATATACAGGTTTGTGGCTCTTCGTTTCATTTTTTAATTCACCATTGTAATGTAATATTTACTGATCTTTTGTAGAAATAACTATAGGATTTGTATTCGATCTATAATCATTGACTCGAATGGAATCGAATCGAGAGCTTGTGAATCGGAATCGAATCGGAACATCAGAATCGATTCCCGGCCCTAATATCATATCAATATCAGTAAACTCTTAGGTAACTTGAAAAAACCTAGCGAAACAAAAATGAGCTAGTTCTATATGACCGAATGATTGACCTTATAACATTCACTTGTGAATGTGAAAAGTAAAGTAAAAAATGTTTTATGTTTTAGCTATTCAACCCTTTTACTCACTTTATTTTATATAAAGCAATATTCAGATCCAGGATTCCTTTGCTTAGTATTTCTTTCCATTAGGAATGCTGAGCAAATTTTAAAATATAGGTTTTAGGTCGGAAACAGGCACATAGGCTTGATTCAGAGAATAATTAGAAAACAAACAAACATTTAGGAATAAATGCAGATGGAAAGGTGCTGCATGAAAGTCTTTCTTTGATGTTTTGAGCGTATCGATGAAACCTCGGGGTGTACAAATTGACTGTTTTTCAGGAAATGAAAAACGCTGTACTTTTTAAATGTTTAAATGCTGTGTTGACAAAGTTGACAAGCACTTTGTGATCCTTTTTATTGGTTATCAAATTCCAGCGACAAACATGAAGGATGACACATATGAATGATTTCTGACCAAAACAAATCACAAAATATGGACCTTCATAATATCAGAAGGACAGCAGCGATATGTTTATTTGTACATGCTCTATAAGGAATGTTTTTGGTATTTTGTTCTGGTGAAATTGACCTTTGAGTTACCTATAAACTAAAACACCATCTGTTTGGTAACTACAGTATATAACACAACCTTTCCGATATCTTGAATTGAGTTGATGTACAGATCCAGACACAACATCTAGCCGCTTTTCTCAGCAGATGGACATTTGAATATTCATTTTCACTCAGCGTTCTGGCAGCTGAGCTGATGTTCAGACACCTGTGCTCAGTATGGAGGAATATGTGAAGGATAATATAGTCATTATCTTAAAATAAACCCCGACAAGACCCTGATGTGAGGCAATGATCACCACCTGACTGTACATTATTTGATATTTACTGTACAAACCAACACACTACAATATTAACCTGTACACAAAACATGGACCATGGATGATATCTGTCTATTGGTTGCAATACTCTTGTCTGTCATTAAATATGAAATGTCGCAGACAGAGGAGAAAGATGAATGCTGAATTCGTGAGTGTAATGTTAGATTTCTCTCTGTACTGTATTAGAGGTGATCCTGTAAGAATCTGGAGGTGTTCGAGCTGTCAGGAGCAGCTGCCCTAATGATTTCACCTATTACACAATAATAATCAAAGTGTGGAGAAAACTTCCTGGCGGATCTTACATCGGCCTCTCGAGAGCTTTAGACCATATCCGAGCCAATTACTGAAAGTGTGCATCTCTCTCTCTCCTGCTGTTTACTGTGCTGTTATGTGTTTGACCTTCTCTCCATACCGCCATCATTCAGGCGTCTCCATCCGAGAAACACATCTTTTACAATATCGCCTACCAAATGCAGCATACGTTGTGTTTTCTTTTCTTTTCAGCATGGTGAACAAAATGCTTAGGATTTAGACCATTTAAAGGTCCAGTATTTCATTTTTTGGAGGATCTATTGATATAAATACAATACGATATACAGAACTATGACTTCAGAGGTGTATAAAGACATTACATAATGAAGCGTTATGCTTTTATTACCTTAGAATGAGCTGTTTCTATCTACATACACCGCGGGTCCCCTCGCATGGAATTTGCCATGTTGTTTTCGTAAATTCGTTATCTCCTTCGGCGATAGGGTGACCACCACCCAACAAACCAAATGTGGGACAAGTAATCCATTTGTGTGGGACACCATTGAAGGTAGCACAAACCTGTAATATAATAACGGAATGAAAACATTTTTATATAATATTTTAGCTTATAAAAATAATTTATTATTTAGTCCATTCCAACTACAATTAAGGCATAGATAAAATGTTATATAACATAAAACAATTTTAATGGCGATTTCAATTTAAGGTTCACTGTCTCTTTAAATTTTGAGCAAAGATCAGACGTAGAGTTATAATGTTGAATGCTTTGAAGATCTTCTCAAAAAGAGAAAACTAAAGGAATAAAGAACAAACAAATAATGAAAAAGAGTTTCTCTTTTAAAATGTATTATTTTTTTATTTTAATACGCTAACCACAACCTATAGGCTAAACACAGTTTCAAAGCCACACATTTTACGATATTTTAGTGAGTTTTTATTCGGCAAATTGACATGGGAGGATCGCCACCCGATCTAGACGTCGCAGCCTCTTGATGACTGAAATCACTGCCTTATTCTCATACACTGAATAAAAGTCAGGCTTTAAAAAATAGTTGCGTTTGTTTGAGCTCGTTGGACACCGTGCACCGGGTTTCTGCTTTTGACACAGCACTGCTAAAAATAGTTTCTGGTTAAAGAGCGTGTTTCTTAATGTGACAACTATAAACTAACAGACTGATGAAAATGCGGGACATTTTCTCAATATGCGACGTGCGGGACAAGGGTTGAAAATGCTGTGCGGTACAACGCAAAACGGGATGGGTGGTCACCCTATTCGGCGATGAAGTGAAAACGGGATGACATCTTAGTTCTGTGTCAGCCACTGTAGTGCTTTAAAAGGAAGGGAGGGGTGGAGTTAGCCGTTGGTTGGAATTCGCAACCTTACCACTAGATGCCGCTAAATTCCAACACTGGTCCTTTAATAAATGTGTATCAAAAAAGGTTATTTAGTTTTCTCATGACCAGAAGATATTTTTATAAATGTCTCAGTAGTTTTGTGTTCATACAATGGAAGTCAACGGGGGCCAATTTTTGTTTGGTTACCAGCGTTCTTCAAAATATCATTTATGTTCTGCGAAAGAAAGTTGCACCCTTTAAATGCACTGTTTGTGCCGAAGACTTTATTAAAATCACTATTTTGGCATTTGAAGAGTAAATAGTCCTTTAAAGTCCTATTTTGGTTTATGTTGTGTCCAACAAGTTTAAATACAAACCCGATTCCAAAAAAGTTGGGACACTGTACAAATTGTGAATAAAAAAGGAATGCAATAATTTACGAATCTCATAAACTTATACTTTATTCACAATAGAATATAGATAACATATCAAATGTTGAAAGTGAGACATTTTGAAATGTCATGCCAAATATTGGCTCATTTTGGATTTCATGAGAGCTACACATTCCAAAAAAGTTGGGACAGGTAGCAATAAGAGGCCGGAAAAGTTAAATGTACATATAAGGAACAGCTGGAGGACCAATTTGCAACTTATTAGGTCAATTGGCAACATGATTGGGTATAAAAAGAGCCACTCAGAGTGGCAGTGTCTCTCAGAAGTCAAGATGGGCAGAGGATCACCAATTCCCCCAATGCTGCGGCGAAAAATAGTGGAGCAATATCAGAAAGGAGTTTCTCAGAGAAAAATTGCAAAGAGTTTGAAGTTATCATCATCTACAGTGCATAATATCATCCAAAGATTCAGAGAATCTGGAACAATCTCTGTGCGTAAGGGTCAAGGCCGGAAAACCATACTGGATGCCCGTGATCTTCGGGCCCTTAGACGGCACTGCATCACATACAGGAATGCTACTGTAATGGAAATCACAACATGGGCTCAGGAATACTTCCAGAAAACATTGTCGGTGAACACAATCCACCGTGCCATTCGCCGTTGCCGGCTAAAACTCTATAGGTCAAAAAAGAAGCCATATCTAAACATGATCCAGAAGCGCAGGCGTTTTCTCTGGGCCAAGGCTCATTTAAAATGGACTGTGGCAAAGTGGAAAACTGTTCTGTGGTCAGACGAATCAAAATTTGAAGTTCTTTTTGAAAAACTGGGACGCCATGTCATCCGGACTTAAGAGGACAAGGACAACCCAAGTTGTTATCAGCGCTCAGTTCAGAAGCCTGCATCTCTGATGGTATGGGGTTGCATGAGTGCGTGTGGCATGGGCAGCTTACACATCTGGAAAGGAATGCTGAAAGGTATATCCAAGTTCTAGAACAACATATGCTCCCATCCAGACGTCGTCTCTTTCAGGGAAGACCTTGCATTTTCCAACATGACAATGCCAGACCACATACTGCATCAATTACAACATCATGGCTGCATAGAAGAAGGATCCGGGTACTGAAATGGCCAGCCTGCAGTCCAGATCTTTCACCCATAGAAAACATTTGGCGCATCATAAAGAGGAAGATGCGACAAAGAAGACCCAAGACAGTCGAGCAACTAGAAGCCTGTATTAGACAAGAATGGGACAACATTCCTATTCCTAAACTTGAGCAACTTGTCTCCTCAGTCCCCAGACGTTTGCAGACTGTTATAAAAAGAAGAGGGGATGCCACACAGTGGTAAACGTGGCCTTGTCCCAACTTTTTTGAGATGTGTTGATGCCATGAAATTTAAAATCAACTTATTTTTCCCTTAAAATGATACATTCTCTCAGTTTAAACATTTGATATGTCATCTATGTTGTATTCTGAATAAAATATTGAAATTTGAAACTTCCACATCATTGCATTCTGTTTTTATTCACAATTTGTACAGTGTCCCAACTTTTTTGGAATCGGGTTTGTACATACAAGGTGTAAAAACACAATTATTTTGTTACAGTAAGGCCGATTCACATTTCGTGTCTTTTGTGCGCAAGTTCGTTATTTTAAATGTAGACATGCGGGAGGCGCGTGCAAATAGGGAGCAATGCGCATGCGGTGCGGCACGCACATTTTTCTAGGCATGTCGGCGCCACATCGAGATGGAAATAGATAACTTTTCGGAGTTCCGCGCACGCACCGCGGATCATTTGAAGAGAGAAAGCGGCGCTGCTCGTGTTTTCCGCATGGTTTTTGACGCGAAATGTGAATCGCCCCTTAGGCAGTTATTATTACTTTTCTTCTTGACTGACCCTCAAATGATTTGTTCAACGAATCTTCCGAATCATGGTCAGATGGTCCAGCGCGAACAAGGCTCACGAGCTACAGTGTTTGGGGAAGAATAGTGAAGTTTTCATGGGAAGTCCTAACAAAACGTAGGCGGGGACTATATGTAGTGACGTAAATCCACGGCGGTTCGCGAATCAGGCTAGAGCACGACTCGTTTGCGTGATTCTGAGTCGACTCCCTTTTTTCCAAGCCAATAACTTTGTTATTCATTCACCGTTGGCTTTACAACTTGGCAGACTACTTACATTCACACTGCATGAAATGTAATTTACATGATCTCGTAATATGTACTCTTTAAGATAAATAATATAGTAACTCATGGGCAGGAGGTTTGCTGTTGAGTCTAAATGTGAAATTCAGACTTGTTTCTGAGCGTCTCTGTGCTCGGAACAGGTGTGTGATTGCTTGAGTTAAAATAATCTATTTGACAAAAAAAATCCATATTTATCTAGATCACTGAGCACATTGGTTCAGTATCTGAGCTCAGCTCATTACGTGTTGTATTGAAAGAAGCAGCCAGTAATCTGGCCACAGCACACAAGTCTCATGCCTGTGAAATATTGTTGCAGAGGGAGTCTTTCACCTCCTCAATCTGCTGTTTACTGCAGCACTTGTTTGTTTTCAATCACAACTGCTCCAGGTGGAATATTCCTCTACATTGGCATGATGAGTGAGGGTTTGAGCAGAGCCTCTCTGGGGTTGAGCTGATAGTCCGCGGAATGAAATGTGAAGTAGCTGTAACAAGGCAATGATGTGTGCTCTGGCTTTATATATCTCTCATACTTCACACATTGGCTGATAGATGAATTTGAGTTTATGAGACTGTTGCTGATGAACTGAAGAAATGTATTTTATGAAGCGTGATTTTTTTCCAACAGTATTATCTGTTTACAGATATTGCTTTGATGAGCTATGTAAATGCTTTCTGTCTGTTCATTTCAGGGTCATTATAGATTTGCCTTTCATTTTGTAACGATATTATTTTAAATGATTTACTTAGTTTTGGTTAGCAACTGCGGCTTTGTTAGTTGTCATTTATTAGACACAATTTATTTTGTGCTTAACCATCAAGGCTGTCAATCATTTGCAATATTTAATAGAAACATGTATGACATGGCACAGCAATTAATTACTTAATTACTGAATAACATACAATATAGACCGTTTCAAAGCAACAACATAAATCAAACGTTACTGCGCATATGCGCATTCGTGGACTGCCCTTAATTTACGGTAAACATTCGCAAAGAAGAGAGTGCCTGTAGATTATTTCTGATAATACGCAAAAGAAACAGAATATTTTGAATTTAGACTGCGATACCAAGCTCAACCTCTAGATGTCAATGTACCAAACGGTTTCTTTAAATGCAACCGAACTACAGGACCCATTCAACAAAATGTTAATTTAAACAAATGAACATACAACAAAATTCAACAAATCGTCTATTTAATACAATTATTATACAATAAAATATTAATATAAATTAATATGAACATAAATTATAAATAGTTTTAATATTAGACACTAGCCAGACTGATAAACCGGAAGTTAACTGCAGTCCAGATGTATCTGCCACTTGTTGAGTCTCTTGCAGTCAATACAAAACAAAGCGGCACATTGCCAAGAAAACTAGCAAAACCGCAGAAAAAGAAAAACTGTACAGCCTGGTTGTGTCGAGACACCTTAAAACTGGTAATAACTGTTTGATCTCAGTGTTTCTCCCACAGAGAGATACTTACACCATGTTACACCATGTCTTGATTTGAGTTTTGCTTTGGTTTTGTTTCTATTGTGCTATTTCAGTTTATGAAAATGTTTTTTAAAGAAATATATTTCAGTACACAGTGATAACCCTTGTTCTTTCACATTTATATCAGACAGGCTGAGTTTTGACAGTATATGTCTGCGTGTGAATCAGTCTTGCAGGTTACGTGGAAGCGCTGGCCTGTAGGTTGGGTATGCAGATTCCTGATCTGAGTCCCAAACAGGCAGACATGTGGCAGACCAGAGTCAGTTCTCACACCGTAAGTAGTTATTTCACACTTTCCTTTAGGCAAATGGTGCTGTACCATAGACAGACAAAGAAAACCGCCCTTATCTATCAAGTAACTGTTTAAATCTACTTAAGGAGGACTGCAGAGGACAAGGAAATGTTATTCTTTCTTCAGGCTTCTCCGTCAATGTCTCTACAATATCTCGGATTAGAGAAACTCTTGCCATTGGGTGGCTTTGCAGTTAGACGAGCGCTTCTTTTCTCAGACTTGTTCTCAAACACTGAATGCCCTTCGTTTCTGTTTCCTCCTGAATGAATTTACCTTCTGCAGAGGTTACTTTTTTTCAGAAAATAAATTAAATCGACTACCAACTTTCTAGGAATGGAGCAAAAATCACATTTGACTCTTGTGCTATGAGTTTTTGGAAATGCCAGAAGACTAAAATGCCAGAGTTGGTTCATTGTAATTTCTGATCTGTGTGGTCGCAGAGGCAGAGTTATTATAGTTTTGATTTGAGTTTTATTCATATTTTAAATTTGCTTTTATTTTGAGATTTTTAGTTTTTGTGTTAATTTTAGTTAAAGTTTTAGCAATTTTGGTATAAGCTTTTGTCATTTTATAATTTATTGGTTTATTTTTAATGTTGCTATATAAGATTAATTCATTTTTATTTGAGTTTTTGTTTATTGTTATAATTTTACTGCTTTAAACTTACTTCAGTTTATTTTTGAGGCAACATTTCAATGTTTCCTTGAGTTAAGTTTTTCCAATAATATTTAGGTCAATATTTTATTTGATTTCAATGAACAGGAACATTTTAGTAAACTAAAATAACCTTGCGCAGAGGAAATAATAAACAGTGATGTTGGGATGTGTATAACAAGATAAATGCTTAAAATTGTATTCTAGATGCAGTAGCATTAAAAATAAACACTTCAATAGTATAGTAAATATAAATAATAAATACACAACAAGTTAGATGGCACAATTAATTGCAGTACATTTTATTGCATTCATTTGTTATCAGGTTTTTTTTATCAAAGGGATAGTAAACCCAAAAGTGCCCCAGAACTGTTTGCTGTCCTATATTCTTCAAAATGTCTTCTTTTGTGTTCAACAGAACAAAAAAAATGATAAAGTATTTTTTCTTACTATGGGAGTCAATGGGGGGCAAAATCTGTCTGGTTATAAGCATTCTTCCAAATATCTTATTCTGTGTTCATCAGAACAAAGAAGTTTATACAGATTTGGAACAACTCGAAGGTGAGTAAATGATGACAGAATTTTTGGGTGAAGTATCCCTTTAATCTCACAGAGTTTTTTTCCAAAGCTTAAGTGGGTAATGAGAAATGTTCTTCAAAATACAGAATATAATTTATTGGAGGGCTGCGGGGAGTAATGTTATTTGGCACTCTGATGACCAATCTTTCACTCTGAAAGATTTCTCCACGTTATATCACATTTACTATGTAACAGGTTAACACGACAAACCTGCTGAAGTGTAAAATTCTAATTACATCTCTGAGGATGCTTGAAAAGGTCAGGTTTACACATCGGGCTAAACTACATTTGACACTAATAAAGATCAATCGGTTTGGCCATGACACTGCACGACACAACAAGATGTTTGTTCACCAGCCAGTACACTCTGTATTAGGCTGACAATAAATGAGACAATCATTTGCCACTTCTAAACATGAAACCCTTTTAATCGCTGTAAGTTGCTGGATGGGTTTTCAGGTTTCTCTTTCCTCCGTTGTCATGTTTACTATAAAAACAGCAAGTTGGCGCAAGATAACAAAGGGCTTGTCCTGTAGTGTAGTGGCTTGCTATTGCTAGGGCAGGTGATATTGTCTAAGGGGCATTTTTGTTTTTTTGAGCATGCAAACAAGACGAGTCATTGATATAGAGATCCGGTTACATGAGTTAGAAAGACTAAACCTTAAAAGTGTATATCTGCTGAGAGTTTGTCAACGTCTAGGAGTGCACAAGCCTATAGATGACCTTAAAGGACTAAAAGAATCGTAACTTGAAAGCATCTATAAGCAGTATAGCCTTGTGCACGCATGACATCAATAAGAAAGCTGAGTTGCTAGAATTTCAACAGTCATAACTCTCAACAGAACAAACTGCTGTCAGATTTGGTGTAAAGTCTGTATGTGTGAAAGATCTTATCGAGCTCAGCTGAACAGAAAAATAACTGCATCAAAACACCAAAGTTTCTATCACTGGTTGAGTCCCTGATTTTGCTTTGAGATGCCTGTCGAATTCATTTCATTACCGTCTGCACCCTTAAAAAACGGTGCTTCACAGTGATGCCATAGAAGAACCATTTATGGTTGAATGGCTCCATAAAGAACCTTTCACATCTAAGGAATAGGGATGTAACAATATCAAAATCTTACTGCACGATAATACCTTGGTATAAAGCCCACTGTGCGATGTTTACTGCAATATTTAAAATGCCAAATGATGACTTGGAAACCATAAGCATCCTCTTTTCTTTATCTTAAGCATAAAAGGTTATTCTTTTTTTGAACATTCTCTATTTTAGGCCCGGAAAACCTAGCATTTCATACAGTCATGTGACACCGCGGTAATATTGAGACAATTTTGCTATTGCGATAACACAATGTCGATAATATTGTTACATCCCTATTAAAGAACTGAAGAGAAATTTGTTTTACTTCACACCATTGCTAGAACAACACCGTGCTTTGGGTTTCTTGTGCATTTCATTTGTTCTCTTCTCTTGCTTTCTCAGGGTAAAGCCATCGGTGTGTTCATCGGCTGCGTACTAGGCATGTTTCCTTTACTCTTCTTCAAAGATGACGACGAGAAAAAGAAAGAAGGAAAAAAAGTTCAGACGGCTTCCAAGGACACCAAAAGCGCGTGATGAGCCTCTGTGTCGGAAATCTCATGTAAAGACGGACTAATCTGAAGAACAAACCGATCGCATTTAGACTCTCGTGCCAGCGGCTGCAGCAGGTTAAACTAACCATCTGGCAGCAAGTGCATGAGTTTTTATCTTTTAATTGTGTTGAACCCCCCGCAGCGATGCACAAATGAAACCGGAGAATTCTAGTGGTTACTTTGTTTTTAATTGTGATGTATAGTTTTATTTCAGTCTTAATAGAAGTGTGGTGTTAGGAGACCCCCGTATAAATTGTATGATAATATTCTTGACCCTCCATTGATCCCATTGAGGCAGAGATCATCAGGCCACTGACGCCTGAGTGATGCTGAAGAAACGTCATGAACTTATGAAGGCTGCTTTGGGTGCACAACAGTTTGTTTGTTTAATGGTAAGTTACGGCACGATTTTCCTAAAAATCCTAAATGAGTGGGAATGAATACTAAGGTATTTCTACAGAAGTTCTTTATATAACACTACACTGATTTTAAAATGAAGTTTGTTGTAATTGTTCAAGTATGTTACAAAGAACCGAAGTCAAATTAAAGTAACCGCACACACGCACAATTATGTATTTCAGAGCAAGCAAACAAAAAAATGGATTAAGTTCTTGTCTAGAAGTTATTTTATTTGAGTGTTGTTATTGTCTTTAATCATCTCAACCCCCACACTAAGCTTGGAACATTACACTAAGCTTGGAAATCAGAAACGATGCTTCCTCTTCCCGCCACCAGTTGGCACCATTGAGTCATGTTGTAGAATTACCACTGGGGCATATGAGGGGAAAAAAGAGTTTAATGTTTTTAAGTTCAGACAGTTTTTTTTTAATTCAAAATTCATTTGTTTGCTGGATTGTTATGTGCCTTAATGGATGTGCAGTCAATTGTTGCCATACATGCATTTGGAAATCTGAATGCTTTCATTTGTAGACTAATGCTTAGTGATTGGCTTGGGGTTTCTCTGATGTATCTGGCCCATAACAGACATTTTAACCTATTAACCTAAACACAGGACATAACTGCTGCTTTGAGGTTGTCAATGTCATCATCTCGAGTCCAGAACAATTTTTGCCACAATTCTTGCACAGACATTTTGTCATGCTATGTATACATATATGTTTGTTGTGTTGTCCGGTTGGCTGTTTATTTTGTTTGTTTCGAATACTTTGTTTGTTTAGTCTGCAAAATTAACACATCAACATGAAACCGCATTTACAACTCATTTAACTTTTGTAATGGGGAAAGCAAGATATAGAATGAAATGAAGGTGGGATTTTATTCAGCAGGAAGTGGCAGAAGGGTTTTTTTATGACAGGTGGTTTGAGTTGGGGTTTAAAAAACAAAACAAAGCTTGGTGACTTTTAAAAATATAAAGGAATTTGATCAAAGAATATGATGGTAAAGATTTTATGAATAATAATATTGTGCACTATTGAGTTGTTCACAGCAAGACGATGTGTTCAGACAGTCAAAAGAATTGATTTTGATTTCACGTTGATTTAAAGAATGTCCAGAACACAGATTAGGTCTTTATATTAAATTACGCTCTTAATAGTTCTCTTTTAATTCTGCATTGTTGTCTATTATGACTTAAGAAAGATGAATGTCTTAACAGAGCATTCTGATACTTCACAGCCTCTGTGAGCACAGCTGACTGGATCTTTCGTAAGATTGCGCAACACCGTAACCATGGCAACTGTCCGTCTCTTCATTGGAGAGCCACACTACTGAGCTCGGTGGTAGCATCAGGCTGGTCTAAAAATAACAAGATTTTTATATAATTTAAGGGTTGGAGATAAAGGAAGCACAAACACTTTTTGCTCTCAGACGAACTAAAGCTAGCATGACGAACTGTTGTGCATGTGTGTCGTTCTCAGTTGTGAAGTCAAAGATCAATGAGATTATATCTAACCACATAATAGAGATTTTGGCAAGTACTGGAATATATAATGTATAATATGTGGTTCAAATCACACAGTCAGCTTTGTCCTGTAATGATATAACAGTGGTGTGCATTTGAAACGTAACTTTGAAACTATGCATCATGATGAATGAAAACAAATGGAAGGAGACGTTTTATACCTGCATGCACCTCAAATGATTTATTTATGTTATAAGAATATTATAAGTAGTCATCTGTCAATCATTGTTTAGATTTTTGTTAGATAAACTTTGTTTATTGTTCAGTCTTATTTGCATGTTGTTATGGGAACTTTATGTTGCACTGAATAAATCAGCATCATGTCCATAAAAAGAAAACTGACAAAAAATCACTGTAAACCGTTGCTGAATAATTTGAGTGATTGACGTTTATGTGTCTGCTAAAATTTTGCAATACACGCCAGCTCAGTTATAATGAAAGTTGTTCTGCTGTATGAAAGTGATTGTTTAAAACAAATAAAAAAAGCAACATTTAATGAGACAGGCTAGTAAAATTGATGCGTGCAATATGTGCAGTACAGTTAGAACCTGTAGAAGATCTGCATACAAATGATAATTTGTTTACAATTAATATTCATGTTTTGATAGAAGTGAAATGGGCAAGATGGATTCATCTCCTGTAAATGCTCATATTATCGTAGTGTTTATCCACTAAGAATACATTTCATAAATCACACAATGACATTATAGAGAATCCATTGCTTCCAAAATGTAGCAGCAGTTGAGAGAGGGCCATGTTCTGCTCTTTGTGCACAAAGCGATGTCTAAAACAAATTTGTTTACCGAAGAACTTAATCGGTCTGCACAGACCTGAACCCTCTTGAGCACATTTAGGATAAATTGAAACACTGTCTGCAAGCCAGACTCCATCCCACAATGTCAATGCCAGACCTTACTGATGCTCTTGTGTCCCCGCAGTCATGTTCCATCAAATAAGCCTTCCATAAAGAATAACATCTATTAGAGAGAATCTCAATATTAGTGGTTTAAGCTCAAATGGGTGTGGTGTGTGACCAGAGACTTGACATGTTGACAATCCAGTTCAAGATAAATGTATTTACACACGTTTATTAGCTCAAAGGTGATTTGTTGCCAAATCAGTGGTGCAGTGAAAGCATTTGAGGTTGCACATTAGATGTTGTGTGATTTGTTGGTGATGCCGTCTTTTATAGGAAAATCGAGCCTGTTTTTGTGACTTTAAGAAGGTTTTAAGAAAGTGCCCGTTTGCATTTAAATGGTTAGACAGTCGTGTTTTTTTCTTTGGCAAGTGAAGTACACGGTCAACTTCAGAGTGTCTAAAGTCAACTTTTCTTAATGGGATTGAGCCTTGTGTGTGCTGTGATCAAAGGATTCGCCGCTTTTGTGTCTCTGTACAGTCAAAAGATCTCTGCATCTTGTCAGGAGGGTTAATGGAGCTTCTAGAGTCTGTGAGATGTGACCTCTGCACTCTCATCTCCAGTCACAAACAAACAGGATCTATTCAATTCACCATATAAATGTTGTCTCTGCTACTTACACAAGTTCCCTTCGGATGTGAATTGAGTTTGTTTGATGTGAGACCAGAGGAAGTAGCCGAGGGTTGAGTTCTGCTTTAGCTTAATAACGTATGGATGGAGGCAAACTGTAGCATCTGTGTCTTGACACTTGTGCTGCAGATTTCTGTGAGTCACCTTCTATATGGTTTGTTATGACTTACAGCTACAAATATATGCTAGAATGAAAGGCTGAGATGTGTAATGCCTTGGCATCCTCGTGCATGCATTAACATTTAACATTAGTAGCTGACAGATCACCTTCCTTTACCCTGGACCTCTTTATACTGTTGACATTATATTCAGTACGTCATATTAATCACCTAGGTTTTCCTATATCCAAAGAAATAAGCAATTTAATGCAATTTTAGCTTCTTACAATTCGAGTTGAGCTGGAGTTCACAACCAATGGTCTGAAGTACTAAGAACACCATCCCTCAAAAGTATTGTTCTGGCAGAAAATGGTGTAAAACACTGCAAATCTTCTGTCATGTTCTAGACCTTGTCACTTCTCATTCTTTACCTGCTCTCTCTTTATACCATTGCAGACCAACACCTGTTGTGGTTATGGATTGTAACATAAAACAGAAAGTTTGACCCAAAATTCGGATTAGACGAGCCACATTCGAAGGCATTGAAAAATGACTATAGACCCATTAATGCAGCATTTTTCTGTTGCCTAGCAACTATAAACTGCCTATAATTAGAACTGCCTAAAATGACCTGTATACTTTGCGGACCACTTTTAAAAATGTCCTACCTACAGAACCTTAAAATCTTAATATGTTACAAAAGCAATACAATGATTTTACAACAAGTGAAGTGTAGATGCTAAATTACCTTGCAACCAACTTCTGTGTGGAGTTCTCACCTTGAATATAGCCATAGATGCTAGCATGACGTCAAGCGAGAAAGAAAAAAAAACACTTAATTAACTAATAGATGCTTCTTAACATTGTCTTATTTTAAATAAAAAACAACATTCAATGGGCTTGAAAATGCCTCTGCAATATTTAACAATTGCTATTCATAAATATCAAAATATTGTAAATAAATAATAAAATACTTGATTTATAATCTCAACTCATTTACCAAATTTTTATTTGACTTAACATTTCAGTAGCCCATGGTTAAATTGTTGGAGCATACAGGTGCACAGAATATTCTGGTTTAATTACATTTTAATGTAACAAATTCTAGTCTTTGATTAAGTTGCGAAAGATTGAATTGTCTTAACTTAGTCCGGTCAACCACATCTCTCACAACATTCAAAAAACTACTTAAAACCCATCTCTTCTGTGAATACTTGACAGAAAAATGAGAAGAAGAAAAAACACTAACCCTCTCTCTTTCTCTCGGTAGTGGTCTAGCTTTTGTTGAAACTAGTACCTTTGTATTAGCACCTATTGTATTATTGCTCCTGTGTTACATATCGCTTACTGCTCCCAGAACTCTCTGTAAGTCACTTTGGATAAAAGTGTCTGCTAAATGACTAAATGTAAATGTCTTAAAATTTCAGTCTTCAATGCAATCCTGCTGATGTCACTATAGTGATAAAGTGTGTGAGGCCCACTTCATCATGTAAATTACACGTTCATGCATTTAACAGATGCTTTTAACTACAGTGTATTCAACATACATTTATGATCATGTGTGATCTCTATCATAAAGAGAGAGAATACTGAACGTTGCTCTGCTATTTCTTATTTGCAGAGCTCCCTCTGGTGTCTAAATGCTGATTGTGTCACCCATTTACCGGGATAGTTCACCCAAAAATAAACATACTGTCATCGTTTACTCACCCTCTTGTCATTTCAGCATGACTTTTTTTCTTCTGCAGAACACAAAAGAAGATATTTTGAAAAATGTTAGCTGGACCCCATTCACTTGCATTGGTTTTGTGTCCATACAGAAGAAGGGAATGGGGTCCAGTGCTGTTCGGTTACCAACTTTCAATATCTTCTTTTGTGTTCTGCGGAAGGAAGAAAGTCATAAAGGTTTGAAAGGGTGAGTAAATGATGACAGAATTTTCATTTTTGGGTGAACTATCACTTTAAATATTTTCTTTATATTGTTATAGTTATTATAAATATAATTATTATAAATATTTAATTATATTTATATTTATAAAATATTTACAATATTTATTTATTAAAAATGTTTTACAAATATATATTTTGTATATGGGCTATGAATATACAGTACTGTATAAAAAAAAGACAGAAAATAATTAAAATAAATAAATATTATAAAAAATAAAAGGGCTAAAACATTAAAAGTTGCGTTCAGGTTTGCTTTGATGGTTAATTATCCAGCAGACTGTAAACTCAACCCATGTCTGACATGACTTTCATTCACACATTAGACTCAATACAGTACATTCCTTTGAAATGACACACAGCAATGCAAATAGTTACACAAGACCTGATTCATCATTTACCCCCACAGAGGAACTGGGGTGAGTGAGAACTGATCTAGAATCAGAATTCCATAGTGACAAAACAGCCCAGAACTGGTTTTTCGGCTAATGACATGCAAGGTAAGACCTTTGTGAGAGCTTAACATCCAGTTATGCGACCAGTGATATGAATACACAGAAACATGAGTATGATGGTTGTCAGGAGAAACAACAGCACATAGATATCACAGCGGGGGTCTGTGTATTCATTTATTTTCCATTCAGAGATGAGAGTTGTAGTCTGTTTGTGGGTGGGGTCACATGCATGTTGTCATTTACTCCACACAAAGCCTTGCTGAACTCGCAGAGTGAGTTTCTGTCCAGTGTGTTTAATATATAAAAACCCCACCTATACGCAAGTTCACACAACAACCTGTCGTTGCGGTTTGGGGTGATGTAGTAGTCTACCTGGTCTAATAACCAAAAGCTTGTAGGTTTAGATAACAAACAAGAACAAAATAGAACACAGTCACAGTGTTTGCCTGCAGAATATGCTGCCCTCACAAAGTATGTGGATACTAAGTAATAACTTACAGTACAGATGCTTGAATGCATGATATAGAAAAATATACATTTGTGAGGTTTAGTAATAAAAACAAAAGATTTAGGGGTGGTTTCCCAGAGAGGGCTTAAGTTAGTCCCAGACTAAGATGCATGTTAGAGCTATCTTACCTAGAAAGTGACATGTCTTAAATATATCAGTGCCTTTGTTTTGTCTCAATATGCACACCAATGTTATTTTTTTTCTAAGGCATGTTTATGTTCAAATTTAATAGAAAAGGTTTTGTTCGGATGCTTTCAGGTTGTCAAACATTAGTGGAAATGTCAGTTTAATGTTAAGAACTACACCTGTGGTTACTCTTGTATGAACTTCACACAACCACTGAACATCACATTGAGACCAGGTGGTTAAAGTAATTTAAATATGACTGAATGAAAATATATCTAGAAAAAAGACTACACCCATTCGTTGTCAAATTATAGCACTATACACAACAGTGGCTGTAGTGTGTCAATATTTACAAAATACAAACCCACCGTTTTTCATGTCTTAAAGACCCAGTGAAGTGTGACTAAATCTGCAGCTGTGTTCGATGCATTGACAAACCTGAAAAATGGTCAAGGGTGTATCCTTTAATAAAGGTACAGATATGTGTACAAATATGTATCTCTGAGGTACTAATATGCACTTATTAGGTGCAAAGCCCGGAGGAAAGGAAAATCAAACATACAGTAAGATCTCATTCTCATCTCAAATCTTTCTCCTAGACAGAAATTAGATCAAGTGAGCATCAAATTGAGACATAAGGTTAAGTCTCCTGCTTCTCACATGTTTCTCCTGAGACAAAAAATGTCAAAATTCAGAAGAGATCTCCATAACATCTCACACTGTGCTCAGATTATTGTCCTTCGCTAAAGACTCTAACATTCTCACAATAATCTCCTGTAAAATTTCATAAGAGATTTCAATAACACCACACACTGTGCTCAGATTATTCCCTTTAGCTAGAGACTAACATTCTCACATTTATCTCCTCTAAAGTTTCATAAGAGATCTCTGTAACATCTCACACTGTGCTCAGATTATTCCCTTTAGCTAGAGACTAACATTCTCACATGTATATCCTCTAAAGTTTCATAAGAGATCTCAATAACATCTCACACTGTGCTCAGATTATTCCCTTTACCTAAAGACTCTAAAATTCTCACATTTATCTCCTCTAAAGTTTCATAAGAGATCTCCGTAACATCTCACACTGTGCTCAGATTATTCCCCTCAGCTAGAGACTAACATTCTCACATATATCTCCTCTAAAGTTTCATAAGAGATCTCAATAACATCTCACACTGTGCTCAGATTATTCCCTTTAGCTAGAGACTAACATTCTCGCATGTATCTCCTCTAAAGTTTCATAAGAGATCTCAATAACATCTCACACTTAGCTAGAAACTCTAACATTCTCAGATTTATCACCTCTAAAGTTTAAAGAGAATATGTAAAAATAATCATATTAGTTGGGGATTCAGTCATAAACCATTTAATGTGCCATTCCAACCATACCGGGTTGGCCATTCAGCAAAGAAAACTCAATGGTTACTTATCCTGTTTTTCTTCCTGATAACAGCATATGGTACAGTACTTTACTATTTCTAGCAATAGATAATGTGCCATATGCACTCAAATTGTACAGCTTTCTTATTGTATCAACAAATAAAGAGTAACATAAACCTTATTTCTGCATATTTTCACTATTAAAACAGGCTTATTTATTGGTGCGCACTTTGTAAAGTTGTTGAACTCTCATCAACTTTAAGAGGATACGTATACAATTTAAAATCTGACAGTTAAAAAAAATGTACAGGATGTTTCTCTTATGCATTGTTTAAGTAATCACAGAAAAAATGAACTATGAGTATATGACTAGAAAAATGTCGCCCAACCAGAATATGTGATTTCCCCCCAGTCCAGCCAGCCTAGTACCGGGCCTGGCCCCAGGGACAGCTTGGGTACATTTTTGACCATTTTTTTCCCGACAGTGTGTGAATTAAGAGTGACATTCTTAGCGGCTCCTGCTCTTTTAAAATAGCCAATAGCAGGGACGGACACTATTCTTTAGATTCTAGGGCTGAAAAATTTGATGAGAAGCTGAAGCGCAGAATGATGTCATAACATTTTTTCATCCATTTTAGTGGAAGTGACTGTAAGATTTAAATGCTTTAGATCTTCTAAATATGAATTTTGTCAATGTTTTGGATCACACTTGTTTTTAGATATCCTTACGGCTAACATATTGATACTAAAAGCAAAAAAACTCAGTTTTCATGGGGATTTTAAATGCTTTAACTAACCATTTACTAACCATGCAAGATTACAGTAAAAACACTAAGAATATATAGCAATAGCCAGAACACCACTCTGGCAGATTACAGATGAGTTTTGCAAAAGACTTGCATTTTCTTTATCGTTTTTTTGTTATTGCCGTTGTCTTCATAATGGTTGTTAGGGCGTTTCTAAGTGGTTTCCTATAAGCCCAAGTACGAAGAGTTCAAAAAATGAATTTATTTAGGCATCACATTCAAACACATGTAATACTAATAACTGAAGCCTACTTGTTTGATTAGTCTTTCAGTTGACATTTGAAATAGTATTTTCATTCATAGCATTTCAATACCGCATTGTCGTTTCACATCCTCAAGATGCACATCTCAACAATACAAAACCGAGATATTAAAAATGAAACCACAAACATATCAAAACATTCTTCAACGTCAGTATAAAGTCCTCACTCAGCTGTACCCGGAATAAATTAGGTGGCATTATAATTAGGGACACTTTCACGGCTCTAGCACTGTGAGACCCTGAATCAAGGGCCGCATTCATTTACTTAGTAACGGTGTCACATACTGGCTTCCACTCGCACTGTGTGCAGCGCAGGAACAGTATGGCCTCATTGAGCCTGTCCAGAACCTGATCTGTGCCTGTGAACCGTTGCTCCAGCAATTGTGTGTCTGTTTGAATGGCAAGTTACGCTATGTGTGTGTGTGTTTGTGTGTGTGTGTTTGTGTGCGCCTAAGTGCTGCTCTGCCAGCGAGCCAAGGCCCAGCTCTTTGTATGTGCATCACACAAAGTGGCCTTTGTCTGCCCATGCCTCTGCTCTCTCCGTCCACGCACACACATTCGAGGCATTCAGTCCACCTTCAGGTTATTGTTGGAGTGCCTGGCATGGCTTAGAGTCTTGGAGCCCCTGGGTTTGCTGGGCAAGAGGATCATAGCCAGAATGCTGATGATATGCACATGAAAGTACATCGACCTGAGGAACGGAAAGGACACGCGGAGATCAGATTAACAGCACAAGCTACAATCGTAAAGCAGCATTTTTTTCTGACTGCATTACTAAAAATACATTTTAGGTTTAATTATTAAAGATTTTCTATAAAAAAGAAAAAGTATTTCATAAGAAGCATTATGATTTTTGGCATTGTGACATTACTTTCATCACAATTACACAAATTTCTCCTCCTAAATTGTCCATGACAGGCCTAAGATCCATTTGCCCGTCGCAAATGCATTCTTAGTTTATTGCTTTCATGTTCAAGAGTTACACCTCTAAAATAATCTTTTTAAGTTTTTTTTGCTGTTGTCTATGACCTTTTGTCACCTTAACCAGAAAACTAATCTCATAAGAAAAACTGCTATATCTATGGTTTTTTAAGGTAATACGCAAGCCTAGTCTGTTTTTACTTTTGCCATTTTATTCTACTTTCAAGTGATACTTCACACAAAAATGATAATTCTGTCATGAATTACTCACTCTCTAGTTGTTCCAAACCTGCATAAATTTCTTTGTTTGGTTGAACACAGAGAAAGATATTTGGACGAATGCTTGTAACCAAACAGTTCTTTGAACCCATTGACTCCCATAGTAGGAAAAATGACAATGGTAGTCAATGGTGCACCAGAACTGTTTGCTGTCCTACATTCGTCAAAATATCTTCTTTTGTGTTTAACAGAACAAAAAAACGAATAAAGTAATTTCTACTACTATGGGAGTCAATGGTGGCCAAGTAAGGTTTGGTTTTAAGCATTCTACCAGATATCTTTCTCTGTGTACAACATCAGAACAAAGAAATTTATACAGATTGAGAAACAACTCAAAGGTGTTCCAAAAAACAAATGAGCTAAGCAGGGCTGAGCCTGGTCAGTACCTGGATGGGAGACCTGTTGGGAAAGCTAGGTTGCTGCTGGAAGAGGTGTTAGTGAGGCCAGCAGGGTGCTCACCCTGTGGTCTGTGTGGGTCCTAATGCCCCGAAATAGTGATGGGGACATAATACGTCAAAAAGCACCGTCCTTCGGATGAGACGTTAAACCGAGGTACTGATTCTCTGTGGTCATTAAAAATCCCAGGATGTCCTTTGAATAAGAGTAGGGGTGTAACCCCGGCATCCTGGCCAAATTCGCCCATTCGCCTCTATACATCATGGCCTCCTAATCATCCCCATATGTACAAATTGGCTTCATAACTCTGTCTCCTCTCCTACAATAAGCTGGCGTGTGGTGGGCGTTCTGGCGCAATATGGCTGCCGTCGCATCATCATCGTCGCACATTGGTGGTGGTTGAGGAGATCCCCCTTCCATGTAAAGCGCTTTGAGTGTCCAGAAAAGCGCTATATAAATGTAACAAATTATTATTATTTTTGGGTGAACTATCCCTTAATATTCGAATGTTAGTAAAAATAGGAAAAACAAAACACTTTTAGATATCAGTCTGCTTTTGTGATTAACATTGAATGCACTTATTTTTGGTAGCTCGTTTGAAGCCATTTAGATAAAAAGCACATACAAAAGACACGAAACACATACCGCATTAGATCTGCTTTCTGTTTCTGCCGTTCCGCATAAATCCTAAGATAATAATCAATCGTTTGCCTATGCAATACACGCCAAACAGATACGGTACCTGTAATACATCACTGTGGGCTCCACTGCCAGCAGAAGGAAAGGCATAACAATGTAACAGATAGTCAGCTGAGTGGCAGCCCAGGTCACCACATCGTAACACAACTTGAGCTGGCGGGAGGACAAGAAATACTGCCGGAAGTTTCTGCGCACCTGATAAGATCGAAGCAAAAGAAAAGGGGGTGATGAGCGAGTGGTTTACAGGTGTGGCTGAGAATAAATACTGATAAACGAGTCATCTGACATGGATTCATACGAGTCAGTGTGTAACATTGCATGTGTCCTGTGAGGGGAAACGGAAACAGATACTGAGAGAACGAGAGTGTTAAGCGTGTAAAATGCAGTGCAACTGCACAGATGCGAGGAAAGATACAGCAGGAGCCTGAAGTGAATTGAGCTAAATCTGACTGAACTTTATTTTGGGGACATGTAAATAAAGAAAATTAATCTTTCTAAAAATGCTAAATGCTTACTGTAACAAGGAAGGCGGGACGAGAGCTGTGAGGAAACGGTGCGAGGCCGGTGACGCGAGTGATAATGAGTGTCTCGCATCTCTCATGGAGGAGCTACGGAAGCATAAAAGGACGAGTGACAGGCGTGTACGACGAGAGAGGACCAGGCCTGGACATTGTGTTAAGTTTTATTTATGTTTGTGTAGGCAGTTGACCGTGAGGTAGCTGTCGGCCCTTTACTTTCGTTTTGTTGTTTGTTTATTTTATTATTAAAAGTTGGTTATCATTCGCCAGTTCCCGCCTCCTTTCTTCGTATTCCTGGAACTGTATTACACTTACAACTAGGGCCAGTCTAAAGTAAATATAAATATGCTGTATATGAAAACAATAGGAATCAGCGGTCTCCACAATATAAACAATGTTTAAATTAATAAGTTAATAGAAATGCTCAGTATAAAAACAATACCGAAGGAAATGTCACAAGATACAAAAGCAAATTTATTTATGTGCGAGACTCACAGCGCGAGCTGCAAAGGTGATGGGTACAGCTGAGATGAAAGTAAAGTAGTATCCTGGGTAAACTCCGTGCCAGATGGCCGACAGCACAAATGTGAGGGGCGTGCGGTAATACGGAGCTCGATCGTAACACACGCTGAGGCAAAGCACAGGAAAACATGTGAAATAACAGAGCAGACTGTTAATAACGGTAATAAATAGCAGAAAAGATGAAAACTACAGATGCACCAATATACATAAGTTATACATAAGAATAAAATGCACCTTTTCAGCCACAAAGCAGTCTGTATATTCCAGCTGTCAATAAATGATTTTAAACTTGCCGCAGTCTGCGGGGGAAAAAAACATTGTTTTTACTGATATGATACAATATATTTGACAAAATGTTGATATTGAAGATCCACAATACAACAAAAAACTGCAGTAGTGAACAAACCTCAATCTTCCAGATGTAAACGTTGGAGACGAGGTCCCAGGACACTTTTCCATTCTCATCCATGCCGCTGATTCCATACCCCGCTGCATTATGAATGGCATCCGCTGTAAATCAGACCATACATGGATGTTTATTAAACCAGTAGTTTTTTTGCTGAAGATTTTACACAATTCCCAATTTTTCCCCCCCATGATCATTAAAACCCTGATATCGAAAAATTGGTTGTAGAATTATCGCATACTCTTACGTGTTGTTCTTGTGTTTCTGCCTACACTGAATAGCACGAAATAAAAAGTAAACAGTTCAGCCAGTATGTGTATGATCTTTGACACACTTTCAGCCCATCACACTGTCTCCGTATCTGGTAACAATCCACTTCTCCCATCCGCTTACCGAGGGTCCACGCAAAGTAGAACTTGGGTCTGGCTGCCTGGATGGAAATGAAGGCGTAGGCCAGTCTGGTAATGAATGAGGCCTCGCTGATGAATTGCGGGTCCACGTTGTAGGTTATAGGGAATGCTTTGGTGATGATGAAGAACCACACCAGACAGCCAACGCACACCAGAAGCTTATTAATCACGGCCCTCTGTGAAAGAACAGTAGTCATTTATCTCAATGGAGGAAATGAACTCCGAAACCAGAAGCACTCTGGGAAATATGCATGACAACGTGGTGGCGCTGCTGTTAATTCACAAAACCACAGAAGCCTCGACAGTTTAAAGCAATTGAGGGTTTGATCATGACAACTGTTAGTCCAATATTACAACAACAGACAAACAAATGACACAAAACACAAATTTAAAGGCACAGTTTTCGTTTTTTGGTGTTCTATATCTTCAAATTTTCATAAAATTGAATTGCCTAACCACACAAACCAGCCTAAAACATTCTATTCTCCTGAACTGTTTACTCTTAGTTTGTTTGTGAGCCAGTGTGATGGGTCTTTCTTTCTAAGGGAATTGGTTGGATGAATCTGTCTTTGTGTCTCACCACAGGCGACGGTTCAGGCATTTTGTCCCAGCCATTCTGCTGCGAGCTGGCGTCTTTAACACTTCTCAGTCTGCCCTGAACATGATGGCCCTCTATAAACTCCATGTAGTCCTTATAGTTACTGCAAGGCCCCACCAGGACGCTCAGGAAATTTATATTGTAGCTGAGGTACTTCAACAGCGATGGCTTCGAGCTGTAAAGGGAGATAATAGATTCACAATGCAGAATGAGGCAGCGAAGAGTTTTACTTGTTCTTACATAACACTGAATGGAAACATTTACTGATGTCCACCGAGAAACATCTGCATCATGTAGAGCATTGCATACGAATGTGGGTAAATTGATCCCAATCAGTCATATGAGAATGTTTCATTTAGACTTCTGTGTTAAGCTGTTTCACGAAATAAGCTGTTTCTACATTAACTAAAATATGTTTTAATCCTAAACATTGAGAGGAAGTTGACGGACACAGTATTTGAGTTCTCAGGTCAAAGTTTTGTGTTTATTTGTTATTGTTTTATCTGTTTATTGACTCTTTTTTTCTTTTAAAGCAATATGCATACTGATATTATTTAAAACTTCTATTTCTATTAAAATTCTGAGATGAAAATCTCGATGTATAAATTCAATAATAAAATCCTAAATATTTGAGATATAAAATTTGAGATTCAACAGATTATTACCAAACAGACAGCATTATAAAGCTTTAGCCAAAATTACCATATCGTCGCTGTCCTTCCGAAACCTTGGATGTCCAAATTGTTTTTTAGGAGATGAAAAAACACTGTACTTTTAAATGTCAAAGTTGACAACTTGTTGATACTTTTTATTGATTAGATATTTGCAAAACCCAGTGACAAAACATGAAGGGTAATATTAAGGATTTATGGCCAAAATAAAAATCACTAAATATGGACAAAATGTATTGAAGACAGCAGTGATATGGAGAATTTGATCAGATTATATGCGAACAATTATTTGCCATTACTGTTAAAATAAGTTAAATATTCATACTGTACTGCCAGCCGCCTCTGATCTTCTGTAAGTTTCTCCTGCTTTTGACACATTCCTGAAACATTGAAAAACAACAAGTGTTTCCTTCACTGAAAGACTAAACTCATGTTTAACATGTGCAGTACACAACACATTTATGGCATAGTGTTTTAGATAAAACAGGAGAAATAATCTCACCATCATGCACCTGAAAAGCCAGTAAGGTGATCTTTTGTGTAATGATCATTAAAGGCCTGAAATTTAGAGGAGACATGTGAGATAAATTCACAACATACAGTGTTTCTTTTACATTACAAACAACATGAAACATTACTTTAAATGTGGTTTCAGCCACATTTGTAGACTAAAGCTATAGCTTTTGAGGATGGTTTAAATTCAATTGCTAAAAACACACAGCAAACATATTCACAAGTCCATGTCTGTCCCAAGTATAAGTCTTAAGTTATAATTATAAGTCAAAGTTTATTTATATGTGAGTAAGTTTTGATATATTTACAGTTGAAAATGTACAAAATATCTTTATGGAACATCTTTACTTAATATTCTAATGTTATTTCGCATAAAAAGAAAATTCTTAATTTTGACCCAAACAATGTATTTTTGGCTATTAATACAAATGTTCTCATGCTACTTAAGATTGGTTTTCTGACCCGGGGTCACATATAGAAAAGTTTTATATAGTTTTGAATCATTTTTTTTGGAAGAGGTTTTATTTGAATTAGATGATCATTTTATCTTTAATATCATTCACTCTGAAAATGTGTAGTTTACTGTTATACTGTTATATAACTACTGCTCAAAAGAATAACTTTTTGGTCAAGTTTTCTTTTTTTGGTATAGGCCCAGTAGGACATTTCTCTCTGTTTTCCCAATAGTAAATGGGTGGCATCACCCCAGTACACGACATGTTTAATCCCTACACACATTTCATCATAATTATGAATGATTCCTTGTTTCTGAAATGTTTTATGTGACAATGTTTTTATTCCACAGGTAAAAACAGTTCATTTTGCTAAAAAGCTCTCATGTTCTCTATACATCAATGCTGCCATTAAAACTCTAAGCATGGATGAGCCTTTTTTTTGTCATGCCGTGCCGTGACCCATTTGTGACCTCTCATACTATTGTGGGTTGATTTGCAGTAATAGGCAGGCAAATAATATGCTCTCTGTCCTGCGTGCATACTGCTGACTTTGTGCGACAGGGGTCACGTGACGTTGGTCGTGTTTGGCACAGGCCAGAATTGGCAGGGCGAGTGCCACAGTAAAAAAACGTGCCCGTGAAACATCACAGCCAAAGTTTTCTCTGTGTTGCCAACTTTTTTAGTAACTTTTTTAGACAGGATTTCCATCAGCATACTACCATAAGACAACCTAATCATCTCTAAATATAGTTAATTGGATGATGCTGTTAAAACACGCTTGCCAAATCACCTTCTCATTGAACGGAAAAAACCCCGTCAGCAATCGACGGCTGTACGTCGTGTCTGGAATGCAGAGAACGGCAGTAAACACGAGAAATAGAACAAGAGGCTGCTGATGGAGGGAAAGATCGACAAATAAACAGGCAGAGAACTTCCTAATAGGATTCAGCTGATGTGACTCGTGCCTCCCTGCGGGACAAACGCCGGCCTGAGGGCCGTGACTGGATGACGTCAACAGCCTGCGCAGGTAACTGTTATCTCTCATTCTTATTTATCCAAGGGTGTGTAAAAACCCCAGCAGATGAAAACGGACAAAACTCGCAGATAAGAAACCAAGCCAAGCCTTGAGGAGTGGCCAGATCAACACAGACGTAGACGGGCAATTTTATGTGTGCAAGACTTGGCATATGAGATACGTGATTGATAAATGCGGTTTAATCTCACCGAAGTAAAACATTTAACAAAAATATTTTCTTCCTTTATCTCCCTTCATGGGCTGTGCCTAGCTTAAGATATTGAAGAATGATTTTCTTTGTTTCAAATCTTATTGGACACAGCTGAGAGTAAAGAGACTTGTTTAAGAGCACAGTTCAGTCACAGTTCAGACTGTGGTTTCAGGTCTATTTTCAGCGCTGACTCTTCAACTGACCACAATTCTTCAAAATTTGCCTTCCCACTACCCATAAATCTCTTCGGTTGGACTAAGAAACCCTTACTCAACCATTAAACGCCCTACAGCCTATTGCTATAATTTTGTAAAGGGTTGACCCACACAAAATTCCATCGCATTTGACCGAAACGCCATGCTTTTTTAAACCACGACCCACAGAGTCACCTAAGGATTAACATTAATAAATACAAAAGGACAGCAGACTACCAGATAAACCTCTCACCCTGAGAAGTCTGTGGACAGTATTCCATAGTTGAATATGATGACTCTGCTCACTTGGCAAATTGTGAGGTATCCGATCGATACAACCATTGTGTACCTGGAATAAGAGCATAAAGTGTTTCGGGGTTTCACAGAAGCATGCTGAGTTTCTAGTTAATGGATAAACAAAATTGACACCGTTTGCACTGCACGGTCATGATCAAAGCCTCTTCATAGACTTTAAGAGCACAAAACTCTAATGCGAACGTAATGATTCATTTTATGGTGGCAAACCATAAAAAAAACATCTGATTATATACAGTATGAAAAGGAGCTGATGTCATCTATTTAATGCCTTAGTAGGCCTACACATACAAAAGCAGTCCGGTTGTCCTTGCCACTATAGTTATGTAAATCTGCTTTCTGTTGGTATACCAGTTTTGAAATTCTTTCTTTAGTGGTCAGGTCAAAAACAAAAGGCCACCACCAACTCCGTCACAACGATTGGAAAAAGCTGTAAAACAATGCAAGACAGGTCCTACAGGACTTGATTCCTGTTTGATACCATCACTAAGTACAACCTAAAAAAAGACACCCACCCTGTCCTGTAAAGCAACCCCCACCCCAAAATACAGGTTTCAAAGTTCAGAATGCTTTGGGTGATAATTGTTGCACAAAGCAATGAGGAATTACTCGCCTGTGAACATTGTGGATACTGGCTTTGAGTATAATCCCATAGCAGGCCAACACCAAAATGAAGACGTGCACGGCATACCTGTCAAAGCAAGAACATCCACTAGAAATGATTTAGGATAGCAACATAATTACAATCTTTGTTTTCTGGCCAAGGTATCATTTAAAATATCAAGCTAAAACATGCTGGGATGTCCCTGCGATGGGATAAAATAAACCTTAGCCTCAAACTTAATTGGCTTCCCTCTTATCAAGTTTGTGGCATCCTTTAATAAGCATTCAATGCACAACAATATAATTGATGTAATAGGTTGGATGGGGTGGATGTCACTTCCTCTTCATTACGAAATGTAAAATAATAGTAACACTACTGTATTGAGATCAACAGGTGGTGGAGGGAAAGACTGTGACTAGTGTGAATGTTTAAAAATATTTATATTTAATTTTTTTCAATATTTATATGTTTGCATCTAAACAAACAAATAAACGCAAGTCGTATAAATTATTTATAAAATGATACCATCACATAAGTTGATATTTTACCATAAATTAAAACATTTCTGTAAATGTATTAATTGACATAAACTAGTTTGGAAACCTTATAGACTGCTGGACAGGTCTTACCAGCCAAAGCAGAACATGATGAATGAAGCACCGAGGAGAGCAGCGACGGCATGTCTGACCTCAGGTGTGGTGAACTGAGGAGTGAGATACAGACGAAACCAGACTGCAGCTGCCAGTCCAAACACCTGACACACAATGAAATTCACCTGTACAAGAGAGGAGAGCTTAACATGCTAAATATATCCTAAAATACATAATGATCACAACATGTGACAAGAATATGATCAGAACCAACAGTTACGAATTTATAAGCTCCAATGACACCAGATGAAAAGTTGTTACACACTGTCTTCTTTTAGAAAGTTCTGTCTGGATCTGTCCAACCCAACATCTGATAACCTTTGTTACATGACAGTATGATACTTTTGGGGCAACGTCTTTAAAATAGAGAAGAATTAAAATATGAAGTTTTCCAGGACAGACGCATCATGACAGATATAACAAATCACTGACCTGATCCAGAGGAACTCCCACCAGATCACTCAACGGATTTAACAGCGAGGATCCAGTGGTTTTAAACTCGATGTCTGTGTTCTCGTCCATTCTGCATAGTGTAGATGAGTGACTACGAGTTTCGAGATCAAAGCGTCGCACTGCTCGTATCGCCAAACATTGCAGGTGAAGCGTCGCGTCCGGGCGCTCGCGCTGTCTATCAGGAGTTCAGCATCTCGAAGGAGGTTTTGCGTCGAAGACAGAAACTAAATCCCCCCGTCCACTGTGAAAAATTTAGATAAAGTTGAAGCAGGTTGTCAAGGCGGGGCTGGTGAAGCTGTCAGATGGGCGTGTAGATTGAGCTCATTGGAGTGTGTTGAAATCCCAACCTCCCACATATCAGATGAGATCAGACCAAGAGTCTAGCAGTGTTTAAAACATAAGAATTAAGACCAGATCAAGGAAATCGTCTCTATGTTATATATATATATATTATGAGGGGCCAAACAGGAAATAATTATATAAAATCTGAATATATAGTTATAAATCCTAAATATATAAATGTAAATCCGAATATATTGTTATAAATCCTAAATATATAAATGTAAATCCGAATATATTGTTATAAGTCTGAATATACAGTTTTAATTTTTAATATATAAATGTAAATTCTGAATATATAAATGTAAACCCTGAATATATAAATATAAACCCTGAATATATAAATGTAAATCCTGAATAGATAAATATAAATTTTGAATATATAAATGTAAACCCTGAATATATAAATGTAAGCCCTGAATATATAAATGTAAATCCGAATATATAGTTATAAGTCTGAATATACAGTTATAAGTTTGAATATATAAATGTAAATCCTGAATATATAAATGTAAAATTTGAATATATAAATGTAAACCCTGAATATATAAATGTAAATCCTGAATATATAAATGTAAATTTTGAATATATAAATGTAAACCCTGAATATATAAATGTAATCATGAATATATACTTATAAGTTTGAATATATAAATGTAAATCCCAATATATATTTATTAACTCTATCTCAATATAAACGTGTTTATGATCAGGCATGTCATTAGATGGACATTACATTTTTTTATTTTAATGAAAAAGTTGGCACAATATTAGGGCAAATATTGCACTATTAAATTAAAATGTAATGTATTATTGGAACAAACTGCTACTTTACAAAAGTCTGTCCATAGTGCCAGACTGTGCCAGAAGGACATTCTGTCAAAGTCCAGAACGGCTGTCCCACCGACGGCCTACGGCCGTGACCAGGTGCGGACCGGCCATCTGGAGTATCCAAACTTTTACGGGTGGGCCGTTAATGTATGGGGCCAGAATGGACGCTTGGGCCGGACAGACGGACTTTATTAACGCGAATGCACGCAAAGCGAAGGCATTAGCGAGACAGACACGTACACATGTAACGCAATGACACGTTACATGCAACCCCCCCGTTTTCAATTTCAAAGTCATGCAAATTACATGTTAATCAGTGGTTGTGGATGAACGTCTGCATTAATGGGTACGCCCAGAAAAATGTCATATCAGTTTATTTGGATGAACGTGTAGACCTTGTTAGGAGCTTGGTCTTAGCTACTTGTAATGATTACGACTGGCTGTGCCTGGTGCAATACCGAAAAGTTGCAGTGTGGTGTTCTGCATCTCTGATAAGTTAACAGACAGAACAGACGAACAATCTAAAGCATTGGAGAGCCCTGCATCTATAGCGCGCCCTGAACTATGCCGGAGTGTGATTGTCCCCACTCCGCCGCTGACCTGCGCTTACACTGTTTTACCATCCGCACCTGAGCATGCTTTCATCATTACATTGTGACTGCAAAGCGATCTTTCTCAGCACAATAAAATCCACCGTAATGTTTGGTTTGAGGTTGATTAGGTGTGTTTAATTTCACGGGCGCGGTGTGCAGACCAATCCGCTTATGATATCATAGTCATATGAGAGCGATATGAGAGTGAACGGATCAGAATGCTTTTAAATCAGCCCCGCATACTTCATTATGATAAAGCCAATCATTATACAAAGTGCTGCACTATGTTATGAATGCATGTTTTAAATTATGCGCCTGTTTAAATTCCTCCCTGAAGTTCAGCTGTCATAGCAAAAAACATCTAATACGCAAAACACTATTAAGTGCAGGCGTGTGTCACCGTGCCGTGGGGAAAAGAAACCATCGAATGAACGTTTTTGTGGGCGTTTTCATTAATGCAGACGCTCATCCACATGACCACACCCACTGATGTAATTTGCATGACTTCGAAAATGAAAACGAAAAATGAAATGAAATAAAATGAAAATCAAACTTTACATTTTAATTTGAATTGTGTCAGTATTATTGCGTGAGCATTAATAAAAACATTTGTTATAATGTTTTTGCAAATTCTTTTCCACATTTGCCTTTCATTTTCATATTGGCAGTCTTGCCTCGAGATTTTATGGGAAAAAAAATGTCAAATCACCAATTGCATTTTCTTTTTCAATTCGACAGGGACAACTCATTGTCAGTGTAAAAATGAAAAAATAATTAAAAAAAATTTTGGGCACATATTGCGCGTGCAGTTGTGTATAATGAAATTGTTAATATGGTTTTCATTTTCATCGTTTAATTTATTTATTTAAATTTGGCAGGATTTACCTTCCATACCAGCGCATCTCTGACTCCGCAGTTTGATGGACAGATGTACCCTGCGATTGTCCCCGTGTCTCTTGTCTATCACATGCTGCTGCTAAAGTGTAAATAAAATCACTGTTCGTCAGCAGATTGTTAACAATCTTCCTAACCTTCTCAGTCTAATTCTGCCGAAAACTACACAGCTATGTTAAGGGCTGTTGGGGACCTTCTGGCACAGTCTAGCACTATGGACAGCCTTTTGTAAAGTAGCAGTTTAGTAATAATGCAATATTTGCCCTAATATTGTGCCTACATTTTTATTAAAACAAAAATTTTAAAAAAGTTAATGTCTGTCTAATGACATGCCCGATCATAAACATGTTTATATTGAGATATAGTCAATAAATATATATTAGGGATTTACATTTATATATTCAAACCTTTAAGTATATATTCAGGATTACATTTATATATTCAAAATTTACATTTATATATTCAGGATTTATATTTATATATTCAGGGTTTACATTTATATATTCAGGATTTACTGTCACGGATATGGTGGAAGAACCCAAGTGCAGACAGCGATGCGGAACACGAAACTTTAATGACAATAAATAAAAGACCCACAATGGGGATAACGATAACAAAACACGAACTAGAAACAAACACTTCCCACGAGGGGGACAAAATAAGAAAACGAAAACTAGACTTACACTAAAATGACAGGAACAAGACTAATAACTAATAACACGGCATGAAACACGACAAGGTAATCCAATAAGTGAAGGCAGGGTAACAAAGACACGAGCATACAAGCAAAGTTTCAACGTGGTGTGTTGTAAAGTTGTGCAACTTAAAAGCACAGGACAGCAAACAAAAGGGCATTAAATAGGAAGACGAGACCGGAGAGAGTGCATGTTATGTCAGAACCAACTATGACATGCCTCTCTCCACACAAAACATGAGGCTCTACCATGATCCTGCCACAAGACCAAGAAAGACATGACATGATGAGGCAGAATCATGACATTTACATTTATATATTCAAACTTATAACTGTATATTCAGACTTATAACTATACAGTATATTCGGATTTACATTTATATATTCAGGGTTTACATTTATATATTCAGACTTATAACTATATATTCGGATTTACATTTATATATTCAGGATTTATATAATTATTTCTTGTTTGGGCCCCATAATATTATGGTTGTATAATATAATGTTAATGTATAAATATTAATATGTATTAATAATGTAAATTATAAATATAAATATTATTTAATTATTAATTTATTTAGTGCTTTCTATGGAACAGTGGTAATGTTAAATGTCACGTAAATTGGCAGTGAGGAGAACCCAGATGCAGGCAGCGGGGATGAAGGGGTTAACACAAATTTATTAATTAAAAACAAAACACCCACAATAGGGGAAACTATAACAAAGCACGACCTAGGGACACAGTAACAAAAGACTTCAAAACAAAACACTTCCCAAGAGGGGGCAAAAAATAAACTAAATACAAACAACGTCTTACAAGGCAAGGCAAGGGTAGTTTTAGGTAAGGCAAGACAAACACATGGCACTATGAACAAGTAACGGAAACAATACAAAACGAACGAGCACAGGACAATGAAACATGAGGGCATTTAAAGGGAACACAAACGAGGGATAACAACACAAGGCAGGTGGAAAACATTAGACACGGCAGGGAGGCAATACATGAAACGAGAGGGGCGGGGCCAATGACAAGACACGAGAAAGCACATGAGGGTTCACAAAACAAGGGTTCACAGGGGGCACAGTCTTAGTCCCTGGACACGCTTGAGGGCGCAGAGTTCTGGGGGACTTAGGGGGGAAGTCCTGGGGGGGACCACCGACTGGAACGTCGGCGGGACAAGGCTGGGCGCCGGCTGGAAGGCCAGCCGCACAAGGCTGGGAGCCGACTGTGTAGCCGGCTGGAAGGCCGGCTGAGTCACCGGCTGGAATGGACTGAATGCCGGCTGCTGCACCGGACTGGACGCCGGCTGAACCACCGGCTGGGACGCCGGCTGGGCAGCACTCACTGGTGGCTGGGCAGGGTTCAGCATCTCCCTCCTCGGCTTCTTCTTATTCGCCCGGCCCACAGGACGTGTGGCCGGCTGGAGAGAAGCGATGGGGAGCCCGGTTAGCTCCATACCGGAGGAGTCGGATGGGGAGTCCCACGACTCCCTTCGTCTACGCCAGCCACGGATGCTAATGGGCGGAGGAGGAGCTGCCGGGGAGAGATGGACGGTGCGGTCGTGCTGATGACCCCGATTTGCATAACGCGACCCTCCGCTATCGCGGGCAGTGGGGGAGAAAGATTGGGTTGGACTGAGACCCTGGGCTCCGGCCGATTCATGGCATACCTAATCATGTCCGTGAAGCCCAGCGGTCTCAGCATCGTCATCTATTCCCGTGACAGCGGTTTGTTCAGACCGCCGTTAAACATCGCCATGTGTTCCGTTTCGTCGTGGACCATCTCCCCTGCGGTCTCGAAGAATCGATCGGCGAACTCCAAGACGTCGGAGTAGCCCTGTCGCAGACCGCAGCGGAGAAGAGCCTGCCTGGATCGCCTTGCCTCCATCTTGCCTGCTGGGTTCGGTTCTGGCTCGTTCGTTCTGTCACGTAAGTTGGCAGTGAGGAGAACCCAGATGCAGGCAGCGGGGATGAAGGGGTTAACACAAATTTATTAATACAAAACAAAACACCCACAATAGGGTAAACTATAACAAAGCACGACCTAGGGACACAGTAACAAAAGAAGACTTCCAAAACAAAACACTTTCCACAAGGGGGCAAAAAATAAACTAAATACAAACAACGACACAACGTCTTACAAGGCAAGGCAAGGCAAGGGTAGTTTTAGGTATAAGGCAAGACAAACACATGGCACTATGAACAAGTAACGGAAACAATACAAAACGAATGAGCACAGGGCAATGAAACATGAGGGCATTTAAAGGGAACACAAACGAGGGATAACAACACAGGGCAGGTGGAAAACATTAGACACGGCAGGGAGGAAATACATGAAACGAGAGGGGCAGTGCCAATGACAAGACACGAGAAAGCACATGAGATGTGAAAACATAAACAACCCATGGCGTTCTCACATAAAACCTAAGGGCTCTGTCCCGATCCTGCCACATGACTAGAAGTTCAGAAACAAGAAGGCAGAACCGTGACAGTTAAATATTTAAAAGGTTATTTTATGTTCCATTAGTTAGTAGCAACTGTAAAGTTTAAGAATGTCTAAAAAGTCTAATTGCCCTTAAAATGTTTCTTCAGCCAGTATTGATTTAGGTTTAAACATCAAAACCAAAATCACCAAAGACCCTAATGGATCATTGTGTCTGTCATAAAATAATAATAATGATAATAAACATGCCTTTGACAACTAGACCAAAATGTCTCATTGGCTAAGTTTATACATTATATTTAAAGGAAGACAGTTTTACCCCACCCACTTCTTGAGGCATCTTAAATTTATCACTGTGCTGACTTGCAAGCAATGTATGCCTCTTTGTAAGGATAGATCGCCACCTACTGATTGTTCGTTTTAATGCATTCAGACCATCACAGAAACACAAAACAGTGATAAATTTTATGGGGCGGTTTCATACAGGGTTTAAGCCTATAATGTAAGAGGTGTCTTAATCGAAAACAACTTGCGCTGACATATCTTAAAATATATCCGTGCAGTTTTGTCTCAAGATGCACACAAGCCTAATGTGTTTTTTTGTAAAGTATGTTTTTAAAAACGCCTAGTCCTGTTTTAAACTAATCCCTTTTCGGGAAACTGGCCCACATATGTGGATATTGCATAGATTACACAGATAAACCATATCTCCTCTCAGTAGCAGGGTTGTCTGTTTAGCTATTTTCTACAGCTAGGCCTATCTTTTCATTGTTTTGTCTTGCACCATGCTCTTGTGTTTGCCCTTCCTACAAAACATGTGCCACAGTAAGATGGGCATGTCTGAGAGGTTCCTTGTAAAATATTTAAGATGTTAACGTAAGATGAGTCTGTCTATTTTAAAAACAAAATGACCGGATTTAGATCTTCTTTTAGGAAAATAATCTATCGTTTTACTACAAAATCATAGTTAGACTACAGTAACACTATGGTTAATTTCCATAAGGGTTTAAAGTGCAAATGTTATTCATAATTTATTATGTACTTTGTAATAATGCATTACAGTGACTTAGTATATATTTTTAAATGTTGCTACAGTAAAACAACTTCATACAGTGGCAGCTGTCTTTAGAAAGACAGATTATTAAATTTGTATCAGATTTACAGATGGCTTTAGATGTCTTTAAATATAGATACAAATCATAAACAAACCACCACGATTTATTCTCACATATAAACAATCAAATAACCTGAAAACATTTGTTATGCTGTTTCTTTCCCCTTTTTCCCAAACATTTATTAAACAATTATAACAAAACATACATTGCATAAATAAAATCCAAATCCAAAATTTGAGATTTTCCCATGATGATGAAAAATGATAACATCAATCTTACAGGCATTTACTGTTGCATCCATTCAAATGCATCTGTCCAGAAGCAATAGGCCTCCACCAAATTACACTGAGAAAAAAACAAATGTTCCACCGTTTAAACATCAATTTTGCAAATTTTTAATCATAAAATCACATATTTTAGGAGCTATTACTGAGTGTTTCAAATATTATTTTATTAAACTACCCATTTGATTTTACCATTTCTTAATAATTGTACTATAAGTTGTTGAAGAGTAATGAAATAGGCGTATAGTGCACATTCTCTGCTTTTTCTAAGATTTTGGTAAATACAGCGATAACCCGGCATGCATGAATTGGAATGCAGCAGGTGTAGAGAAAGTGGGAACTTTGTCTTCTTCACTTCTCCACTTCATTTTACCTTCGGTGGCCATTGCTTATACCAGTCAATGCAATAATGAGTTGATTCTGGGAAATGCTGAAATACAGTAGGCCTACATGGCGTAAAACAAAAAATGCACGACAATAAACATTTGCTGCGTCCCAATTCGCCTACTTATACTATGCACTAAAAGTGTGTACTGTTTCTTACGGAAAGTATATATATTTTAGTGCCTAGCAAAACGTATGCACGCACTGGGACATACTAACAGGAAATAGAAGTGGCCGTTGACGACACTGTGATCATTAACTATCACAAACATCAAAATACATATCTTCTTTGCATGCAAGTGTTAATTCATTCATTATTTCGTATGTAATGTTCACTGTATAATTACATTTATTAATTTAGCGAAGCATCTTTTATTTAATTTGATTAATGCAGCGGAGCGTCATTAAACTCCGCCCTCTTGCGGTGAGTTGTGGGTAATATCAGCTGTTTGAGTGTCCATGGATTCACACTTCGAATTTTTACATTTTCACGGAAATAGTAGACCATCCGGGTACTTTGAGAATACTCACTTCAGCATAGGTCTACTATGATTTGCGACATACTAATTTTATTTTCAAATACTATTTAGGACGGATAGTATGCGAACTGGGACGCAGCTACTGTCTTTTTATTTCTACTCAACGTTATATCGAAATTCATATAGCAACTAAGATTTATATCAAGAGACTTAATGTTGTATGAAGTAAGACATTCAAGTGTATGAATTTAAAGCCTTACAGTTACAACATACTTTTTATGGAGGACGAAACCTGCAAAAACTATAAATAAATAAACGCATATTGCTGTTAAAATAAGTAAATAAATTATGAAATGTTTGAGAAGCTAAACCCAAAGTAACAATTTCCCCTTAATCTTTCATTTATTTCTTTATGTAGTTCCGTATTAATTTTTTCCTCAACACAACATGTTAATGAGAGGACATCGATCATGCATCGGTGGGCGGGTCTTGCCAGCGCATGCGCATTAACTTAAGGCTAGATGTTGCCAAGAAGCATGAAATCTAAAGCATAAAATTGTTCTGAATACACGACAGGACGATATAAACAGACAACCCAAGCGTACAACATATACAGACAGACGACATACGGACGCCTAGACACACACAATGACACTTGCATGTCTTATGAGTGGAGCAACCTGTTCTAGCTACTGTTCTTTTCTGACTACAACAGGACCTAAAGCCATGTCACGCGTAGCTGTTAACTGACCTAATTCGTGTAAACATACATTTACTCTAAAAAAAGCATACGCATTCATTGAACCTAAGTTAATACTCATGCGCAGTCAAACGCGCAAGACCCGCCTACTGATGCATGATCAACACCCTCTTATTAGCCTGTTGCGCCAAGCAAAAATAAATGAACGATTAAGGGGAAATGGTTATTATGAGTTTAGCATTTTGTTAAATATTTTTTCATTTCTCCGACCATTTATTTTATTTATTTACTTAATTTGTTTATCTCACCAAACATTAAATTATTTGTATACATATTTTAATAGCAACATGTGTGTATATATATACACATATGTTTATGTATTTAATTCCGCATTTATTTATTTATTGTTTTTGCAGGTTTCGTCCTTCATAACTTTTATCCCTCCAACCGAGTATGTATATTGCTGGCAAATTGGTGGATTTTCTTTTCTTTCGATTTCCTGTTTCTTTTTAATTTGTTCCCTTTGTTTTTTTCTGAGGTGTTCAAATGTGAACTTATTTGATCATTTCATTACCCCTTTGCTATCCTCAAGACTGAATAATGTCAATACAGAGTAGATTCGTGTTTACTTCTTAAAGCCAAATGTCCTCTGCTGCTCTTCCGTTGATATGAATTAAACAATAGAAAAAACTGCTGTGCACTCAGTAACTTTTATAGCTTTAATCGAAATTCATACTGTGAATACTGTTTTAGTTTCGCAGATTGTAGTGCAAAATTGCCAGTATTCTTGCCGAAATGTATTGATATACTCTTTGTAACTCTTAGACTCTCTTACAATGCAGCGTTTGACTGAATTAATTATTTAAGAACAATACACATCTAAACCGAGCATACCCACATCAAAGTAAATACATGAAGATATGTAACATAAGAAAGATAAATGAAAGGAAAAAACATACATCAATAAATGACACACTTTCAGATCCGATTCGTGATGTGTATTCAATGCTTTATTAAAGCATGTGCATACAAACAGTACATTTAATTTCATGAATATTTCGCTCTCTCCCTGTGCGTCCCCACGTCAGTTTCAAGTTGACGTTTTAGTACACGTGCTGCCATCGACCAATAGAGACTTCGGATCTACGTTGGCGTTATCTCATTGGTCTAACCAGTACAAAGAACCGGTTAAAAAGGGCGTGGGCGGTCGTTTATGCATCCAATCGCGTGTCCCATGCAAATATCGTTTAAAAAATCCCCGGGAAATCTGAGTTTCGCGGGAGGGCCCTTCGCGCGTAAACTGCATCCCCTCATTCATTGTCAGCTTCCTGGAGCCATTTTTCAGTTTGGTGGCAGAGCGCTTCGCGTCTTCCTCAAAATCCAAAGCATCTACCGTCCTCCCGCCACCAATATATCCTAAATCCCGGTCAGATGGACAGCTGAGACTTTGATCTCACGCTCGCCGTGCATATTTGTGAAATAAACGCGGCGGATTACCAGAAAAACGAACTTAAACAGAAGGAGGGACAAAGGACACCATAGTCCACAACGATGAGAAGAGGCGTCCCATCAGCCCCAGAAAAAGTCATAATAGCAGGGCTTGGTGGCTCCTCGCTGGACAAAAATGCAGTTTTAACAGCACTGTCCGATCGCTTTACATCTACTTTGTCCACTGCCACATATATACAGATTATTACCCCGCCGCCGTGCATTTCACAGACCACCAATGTCTGCCTGTCCGACCCTCCAACGGCCAGTTTATACAGCACTCCAAACGGGACAAATGGAACCGGACAGCGACCCACGTTAGGACGACCACCGGTAATATCACGCACACCATTTGTGAATAAATAGCTTTAACCGCGAAGAGTGAGCGGCGTCGAGCTGCTTCCTTTACTGTAGCTTAGCTAAAGCAGCTTGCTAACGAGCAAAATGACTACAGCTCGGTTTCGAAGCACTTCTGTACTGTGCTCGAGGGTGTTTGCTGTGCATAGTTCGCTCGTGCTCTTTTACGCGTTTATTAAAGCATATAAACTGATGTACAACATTAACGTGGTTTGGGTTGTGACCATATTTGGGGGTCATGCATGTGATGTCTGCATGCATGCAAGGAGAAGGTCAGCGTGACTTCTGCAGTAGATCCAAGTTTGTGATTATTTGGATCCGTGGTGTATATTCCCGCATTGTGTATTGTTAAAACTACGATAGTATCGTGTATGGAAGGCGTGATGTCGAGGCCTGTGCTCGTGTTTTTGAAGTGAGTAAATGGAGGGGGAAGGGTTGCTGATTTTTTTCCCTGTGGTTGCTAAACGTAATCGCCTTAAAATCTGTTTCCCCCCAACCGTAGGCTTCATTTATTACATTCGCACAAGTGCTTGTAGAAAACGCTTACATCCAAGTCAAAATGTACAGTGGTACGCACAAGTTGTAAAAGTATAATGGTAATTTGAAAACTGAGGATAAAGTGCACAAAGTGACTTAAATTTCTGCACCATGTTTACAATTGCAGTTGCTTCGCTACAATCAAGTGTATAATAATCTAACGTCAGTAAATCAAGTTTATATTATAATGTCAGTAAATGGCTAATGCACTGTGGGCTGCTGGTTAAGTTTTGGTAGCATGCGTGAGTTACAATCTTTTTCGTCCTATTTATGTGGTGAGATTAAACATTAGCAAACGTTCTACTCTGCATCGAGTTTCTTCTCATGATATTAGGTAAAAAGTGTTAAGTTCGACTTGTTTGACTTCAGATGCACGTGTCTCTGTTTGCTTAGCCATAAATGTGTGGCCTTGCATTATTACAACACCAAATGGTATTTTATGGGGGTGGAATGGTATTTTTCTGATAGCATTAAACATTCATTTGAATGTCGTTTCATTGTGATTTAAGTTGCTTCTCTCAAATGCATGTAGACTAATTCAAAATGCATTTTCCATAAACAAGAGCTTTCTCCAAAGGGGTGTTTGTGTCCCAAGTGAACCGTTTTTAGCCTTTGTGAAATTAATTTGTGTTTTTGGTTGAGTCAATGAGGGACTAGTTTGAATGTTTCCAGGGTTTTAAACCTCTGTCCTGTTTTGCTCCATTAAAGGCAACACAATTTCCACCACAAAATGGCTGTTCAGTCAGTCCACTCACTATCATCAAGAAAAAGATGGAATGCGGGCAGGCATGTGTTTGACCGTTATTGAAACCAGAATATATAACTTGAAGGTTTAAATGGGCAAATCTTGAGATTTGTCATGTATAAATAAAAGGCCATTACAGTTTTACGTGTGAAATTTGAGCATGCATGGAAAATTTGAAAGAACTGTTGATTGGTATGAAACCAATTCAACGTGGTCACTAATGATGCCTGAGGCGTAAAAATGTGAGTAGATTGGGGGACTGGATATACCCTATTTTGCTCTTTTGCTTTTTTTTTATGAACCTTCCTAAATATATTACTAAATGATGTCTGTCATGTGAGTAAAGCCTAATCAAAGGTAGCCAATCACGTAGGGTTGTGCGGTAAACCGGTTCTGGAAATTTACGGGTACATGTTAGATTTCAATCGGTTCATACCAGAATTTAGCTTGTTTCGGTACTTGAAACACTGTTGTTCCAAAGTTCTCCGCTATACGGCAGTATGCCACAAAACTGACGCAGAACAGTGGATATTGAAGAACAAGATGAATCGCTCTGCAAGCACTTTTGCTGAGAGATCTTTAGATTGTTTTACAGTGTAACGTATACTCCACATGCTGCGCTGCTAGGGATGTAAGGATTCACTCGGCTCACGATGCGATGCGATTCACGATTCTGATCTCACGATGCGATTTATTCACGATTTACTCACGATTTATTTTTACAAAATGAGTTGAAACAAATTAGAAATGAACAACTTCCCTTGCATTATTTCTTAAATGCTTCACATTTCTTTGTATAATAAAATTCTTTTATTTCAAATAACAAAACTGCAGCTTAGTTTTATAGCAAATTAATAATAGAAAAAGTCTCTTTAATATAAACAAACTAATACTGTCTGTGCTAGGGCTGTCACGATTATTAAATAATCGTCTCATCGCGATTGTTTTACCTCATCGCAATGATTTCGGATCATCGCAATTATCGCACATCTCTATAGAAGACACTAGGGGGAGCTGTAGTGCATCTGCATATTGCCTATTTTAGTGCAGTGTTTCCCAACCTTTTTTCTGCCGCGGCACAGTTTTAATTTGCAAAAAATTTCACGGCACACCAGCATCACATTAACCACTAAAATATAACAAAATGGCACAAAACTGCATTGCTTTAAATTGCTTGTTAAGACAGCATATTATAATAAACGTAGTACTCACATATGATGTCAATGTGAAACTTGAGCTTGTTTTGATGAACACAAAGACGATATCCTCGCTGGAATTGATGACAACGACACACGGAGCTCTTGGTCAACTGCTCTCAATCTTTCTCTATTTTTGCTCTTTATATAAGTCAAACTGGAAAAGCTGAGCTCACATAAGTAGGTTGTGGAAAAAGATAACAACACTGAGATTG
>NC_079897.1:12445546-12473172 GCF_024868665.1 Triplophysa rosa | reverse complement strand
AATACATGAATAAAGCAACGAATAAGTAAGTAAATAAACGAATGAATAAGTAACATTGCATTCATAATATATATATATATATACTAAAAAATATATATATATATACAAACCCGATTCCAAAAAAGTTGGGACACTGTACAAATTGTGAATAAAAACAGAATGCAATGATGTGGAAGTTTCAAATTTCAATATTTTATTCAGAATACAACATAGATGACATATCAAATGTTTAAACTGAGAGAATGTATCATTTTAAGGGAAAAATAAGTTGATTTTAAATTTCTGGCATCAACACATCTCAAAAAAGTTGGGACAAGGCCATGTTTACCACTGTGTGGCATCCCCTCTTCTTTTTATAACAGTCTGCAAACGTCTGGGGACTGAGGAGACAAGTTGCTCAAGTTTAGGAATAGGAATGTTGTCCCATTCTTGTCTAATACAGGCTTCTAGTTGCTCGACTGTCTTAGGTCTTCTTTGTCGCATCTTCCTCTTTATGATGCGCCAAATGTTTTCTATGGGTGAAAGATCTGGACTGCAAGCTGGCCATTTCAGTACCCGGATCCTTCTTCTACGCAGCCATGATGTTGTAATTGATGCAGTATGTGGTCTGGCATTGTCATGTTGGAAAATGCAAGGTCTTCCCTGAAAGAGACGACGTCTGGATGGGAGCATATGTTGTTCTAGAACTTGGATATACCTTTCAGCATTGATGGTGCCTTTCCAGATGTGTAAGCTGCCCATGCCACACGCACTCATGCAACCCCATACCATCAGAGATGCAGGCTTCTGAACTGAGCGCTGATAACAACTTGGGTTGTCCTTGTCCTCTTTAGTCCGGATGACATGGCGTCCCAGTTTTCCAAAAAGAACTTCAAATTTTGATTCGTCTGACCACAGAACAGTTTTCCACTTTGCCACAGTCCATTTTAAATGAGCCTTGGCCCAGAGAAAACGCCTGCGCTTCTGGATCATGTTTAGATATGGCTTCTTTTTTGACCTATAGAGTTTTAGCCGGCAACGGCTGAATGCGCAGCGGTGGCATTGTGTTCAAGGCCGTGAGTACCACATGTTTTCTGGAAGTATTCCTGAGCCCATGTTGTGATTTCCATTACAGTAGCATTCCTGTATGTGATGCAGTGCCGTCTAAGGGCCCGAAGATCACGGGCATCCAGTATGGTTTTCCGGCCTTGACCCTTACGCACAGAGATTGTTCCAGATTCTCTGAATCTTTGGATGATATTATGCATACTTATTCATTATTTATTTAATCACTTATATAACCAATTCTTTATTTATTTATTCGCCGCTTTATTTACTTATTCGTTGCTTTATTCATGTATTTAATTAATCATTTCTTTATTTAATCACTCGTTGCTTTATTTATTCATGCATAAGATACGTGTCAACCTCATAAAAACATGTCCAAAAACATGTCCAAACATGATCGCCGGAAAAGGGAGAAAAATGTTCGGTAAACATACGGGACAAAACTTGAGACGTGGACAATCACTCACAACGTGGACAGATACTGCCAAAGGGCAAAAGTTCACCACGACGTGGGCAGTACCACACTAAGGGGGCGGATACGGTCAAAGGTTAACGCAAAGGGGGAGGCCCCCTCGCAACGTGGGTGGTCCGGAAGTAATTCAACACCCCCAACCCCCCCTCCGCAAAGGTCAATGACCCCATCAATCATACCTGTCAATCATTTTGACACTATGACCCGCATATATACTACTAGTGCTTGAACCCAACTGAACATTCTCTGTAGAAACCTGAAAATGTTTGTCTACTGATGATCTCCATCCAACCTGACAGAGTTTGAGAGGATCTGAGGAGAAGAATGACAAATGCAGATGTGTAAAGCTTTTCACATCATACCCAAAAAGATTTGAGTCTGTAAAGGCGCTTCAACCATTTTCCGAGTTGAGGGTATGAATACTTATGCAATGTACTTATTTTTGTTTTTTATTTTTAATAAATTTGAAAAGCTGTCAAAAATCAGTTTTTTTTGTTTTGTCATTATTGTGCATGGAGTGTAGATTAATGTAAAAAAAATAATCATTTAAAGTAGTTTAAGATAAGGCAGCAGCATAACAAAATGTGAATAAAATGAAGGGGGTTGAACACTTTTGCAAGCCACTGTATATAATCTACCTTTCATATCTAAAGTTCTGGAAAAAGTCATTTCAACTAAATTATGCTCCTTCATCCAAAGGAATGACATCAATGAAGAATTCCAGTCTGGATTTAGAGCATGTCACAGTACAGAGACTGCTTTGATCAGAGTTACAAATGATCTGCTATTGGCGTCTGACCGAGGTTGTATCTTGTTATTGGTGCTGCTAGACCTTAGTGCTGCATTCGATACCATTGACCACAGCACACTCCTACATAGACTAGAAATTTACGTCGGAATTAAGGGAATAGCTTTGAAATGGTTTCAATCTTATTTATCCGACCGTTTTCTATTTGTAGCAATTAACAATGAGGTGTCACGCAAATCGCATGTCCAGTACGGTGTACCACAGGGCTCAGTCTTAGGGCCTCTGCTCTTCGCATTATACATGCTACCTCTAGGAGATATAATAAAGCGACACGGAGTTAGCTTTCACTGTTATGCTGATGATACTCAACTTTATATTTCCTCGAAGCCTCATGAAACACAGCAGTTCCATCGAATAATGGAATGTATAGTCGATATAAAAAACTGGATGAGTAACAACTTTTTGTTACTGAACTCGGACAAAACAGATGTGTTACTTATTGGACCGAAAACCGCCATACGTAACAACCAAGAATACTGCTTAACTATTGACGGATGTTCCATAAAACCCTCATCATCAGCTAAGAATCTTGGCGTTCTATTTGATAGTAATCTGTCATTTGAGAGCCATGTCGCCAACACCTGTAAAATTGTGTTTTTTTATTTTAAGAATATATCTAAACTACGTCATATGCTGTCACTGTCAGATGCAGAGAAGTTAATTCATGCATTCATGACATCACGACTAGATTACTGTAATGCACTGTTAGGTGGTTGCCCTGCAGGCCTATTACAAAAACTCCAACTGGTCCAAAACGCGGCAGCTCGAGTTCTTACACGTACAAATAAGTATGAACATATTAGCCCGGTTCTGTCAACCTTGCACTGGTTACCTATAAAGCATCACATTAACTTTAAAATCTTGCTTATTACCTATAAAGCCCTACATGGTTTAGCTCCTCAGTACTTGAGTGAACTCCGCTTGTATTACAGTCCTTCATGTGCATTACGCTCTCAGGAGTCCTGTCAGTTGGCAATACCTAGAATTTCAAAATCAAGTGCAGTTGGTAGATCCTTTTCCTATCTAGTGCATCAACTTTGGAATAGTCTTCCCTGCACTGTCCGGGAGGCAGACACACTCTGTCAGTTTAAATCTAGACTAAAGACGCATCTTCTTGCATACACTACACTTCCATAATATAAATCCTCTGAGGGTTTAGGCTGCATTAGTTAGATCAACCGGAACCAGGAACACTTCCAACAACAACTGATGTACTTGTTGCATCAAAGAGTGCAGAACAGTACTCTACTCTCAGCCAGTCTCGTCTCATTGTTCCAAGGTTACCACAGCGAGCAGGATGCAGTTCATGCCCAGACCTAATGGTAGAGCGGAGAATGGGAAGTGGTGACCTGACAAGAGATGGATAAAGAAGGACGCGGCGACTTGACAAGTCTTCACTACAAAATTTCAAATGCTATTAGATTATTAATGATAATCTTAAAACTATAATTTACCTTATTAGTAAGTTTATTTATTTTTATTTAGCCTTGTTGTGCAAGCACTGCCGAGAGCTTCTGCAGAGGCAGCAGCTTTTGCCAGTGGGGAACTGGAATCCCCTGGTTGGGCCTGGATTCTCCTGAGGTTTTTTTCTCGATTGGAGTTTTGGGTTCCTCGTCACCATTTGCATACGGTTTTGCACTATTTGCCTGGCTGGGGGGGCTGCTTTAGAATTAGATTTAGAATTTTAAAGTCTTAATTAATATTGCATATAGGAATTTATAGTCTGTTTAATATTTGACCTGTGTTGTGCATGCTTGTCTGTGTGTGTGTGTGTGTGTGTGTGTGTGTGTGTGTGTGTGTGGACATGTTTTTATATCCCGGTGGGGACCTCAACCTGAATGCACACCAACACACGGGGACTCGTGTCACCATGGGGACCAAAATTGAGGTCCCAATGGGCAAAAAAGCTAATAAATTGTACAGAACAATATTTTTTAAAAATCTAAAAATGCAAAAAGTTTTCTATGATCTTTAGGTTTAGGGATAGGGTTAGGGATAGGGGATAGAATATAATAGTTTGTACAGTATAAAAAACATTACGCCTATGGACTGTCCCCACGGGGATAGTAAACCAGACGTGTGTGTGTCTGTGTGTGTGTCTATGTGTGTTAGTAAGTGTGCATATTGTGTGTGTGGAGTGTTTTGTATGTAGGTGTGTCTGTCTTCTGTATTTGCACCTTTTTCTTGTTTTTACAGGTATAACTTTAATTGTTTATCTTACAGTCAATATGTCTCATGTACAGCTGCTTTGTAACAATGAAAATTGTAAAAAGCGCTATATAAATAAAGTTGAGTTGAGTTGAAAAATATAATGCTTTACAGGGTATTCAGGCCTAATTGGCGAGGTCTTTTCCTTCTGCTAGCAATATGGATGAGGAAATGGTGACGTCTAGACCCTTTCCCTCATTGCCTAGGTCTGAGACAGCAGCTGATGGTTTTAGGAAGGAGCTGGACGTGCTGTCTATAGCAGCCTCGGATTCGTTAGTTGCAGAAAAACACGATGATTTTACACCGTCAGAGGAGGCTTCATCATGGCATTCTCAGTATCCTTATAGTGATGAGGGCTCAGGCCTTCACGGCGTTGGCTGTTCAGTTGTGTTTTCACTGCAGGAGACAATCAAGATGGCTCTTGCTAAGTTCAATTTGGACCCACCATCCCCTGCACTGGGCCCCTTGAACCTCATGCGGCGTCCAGTTGTTCAGCCTGGGGATTTCCAGATACCGAATTGTCCTGACTTTAGTGATGTGGTGTTCTCTGCTTTTCGCTCAGCTCCATCTTCCAGGCCCGATCTTGTAGCATGAACATTGGCAACAATGGCAGAGGCCCAGGAGAGGGGGCTTGGTAGTATGCCATGCATATCTTCCCAGGTGGTGTCTCCAGACGAAACATTGAAGCAGGAGCTCAGCTGCCCCAACCCAGAGTGCAGGCGTACTGATAACTTGTTGATTCACATTTTCAACACTGTGTCAGGGTTGACTCGTGTGGGGAATTCAATGGCTCATTTGTTGCTATCACTCCATTCTACTATGTCAACAACAGCATCAGATAATATTTCTTTGGAGTTGCTTGATGCTTCTCTGCAGGCTCTGGGCTCGATTGCTTTTTCCAGTGGGAAGGCTCTTGGTCTGATAACACAAGCTAGACGTCAGGTGTGGCTGGCTCAGCCTAAACTGCCAGGGGCATGTCGCAACAATCTTCGCCGTTGCCCTTAGTGCCTGGCCAGGTCTTCGACCCAGCTGCTCAGGAACCCCTTGAGAGAAGGGCACATGCAGCAAAATCCAGATCACAACATATAGGACTCACTGTGAGTTACCCTGCCCCGGCTGCGCATCGGACAACAGTTGGCCAGACTACGTCACAACAGCGTCGACAGGTGCAGGTTTACAGGCCTTTGCAGGAAGACGCTCGGCATGAGCCGTCTTCAAGAACAAAGGTGCTCTGACCTCGGTTCAGACCAACATCTCGCCCTACACATACTGAGAATGTGGAAACATTTCCCACCGTCGCTAGGGACTCGAGGTCTGTGGTGGGACATTTTTCAACCTCTCAGCTACATCTTTGGAGAGGTATTTCAGACAACAAGTGGCTTCTCAACACGCTCGAGAAGGGTTATTGTCTTCAGTTCCGTCACAGACCCCAGTGAGCACTCAGGTGTGTCCCACGGTGGTCCGGGACCCTCGTCAGGCCCTAGCACTTTCAGAGGAGATACAAAACCTGTTGATGTTGTAGACCCCCATGCTCAACTCGGGGGGTTTCACTCAAAGTATTTTCTTGTCCGGAAGAAAGATGGGAGCTTCAGGCCCATACTAGACCTCAGATTGTGTTTGTTTTTTGTTTGCTAAACACTAAATTACCTGTCAGAGCCCCAGTCAAGGCTCCACTATTTTAGGCATCGAACCCGCTAACTGTTTATAGCCATACATTCAAACAATTACGCAGGTACCAGTTCACATGACTAAATCGCCGCACATAGAAACATTAACTTAATTAGTACAAATGCATGGACCAATACAAAAATATGTTTGTGTTTGTTTGTTAAAAGTTAACCTCACCTGTCAGAATCCCACTCATAGCGCCGCTGCCTTCAGTGTGTCGTGGGCGTGTTGAAGGATGCTCTGTGGCGGCAGGAGCCTCCAGGTGTGGCAGAGAGAGAGGATGATGGCCCGGCTCGGTCTTCTCGCAGGCACCGCTTCATTAGATTTGTCGTGTTGCTAATTTTGGCAGCAATTATCTTGCCGCAAATTTTGTATGGGAGCTATTGGTATCGAAATGTGGAATCGAACGACAAGATGTTTTGTGATACTCGATAGTATCGAGGCAATTCGGTCGGTGCCTAAAAAGTATTGCCCTCGATACCCAGCCCTAGTAAATACGCAATGCCACATGAAAGCCGATCTAAAATATGCCGGCTCTGACCATCCTCAGACCCTAGTATCAAAGCGACCCTGATGCGGCTCAGGTTTAGTGTAAATGAAGGCGCATTAAAGCCGCTCTAAACTACGTCATTCATTGCCATGTCAGCAGAAAGCAAGAGAGTGAAGATGAAGCCAAAAACAGACAGCGACATTTGTTTTAGGCTAATAATAACAACAATGCAGATTTTTTTTAATAATTAAAACAATTTTTTTGTTTCATTTCTTCATAAAATGATTTAATGAGGAAAAATGTTTGGAGTATTTTTGTTTGTGCTGCAGCTGTTTACTCAGGCAGGCTGTGGCACAGTTTGAATGCATGATTCCTGTAGCTCAGTGGTTAGAGTATGGCGCTAACAATGTCAGAGTCATGGGTTCGATCCCAAGGATTGCACATACTCAGAATCAAAATGTATAGTATAATGCAATTTAAGTCGCTTTGGATAAAAGCATCTGCCAAATGCATAAATGTAAATGAAAGCATGATGTAAATTTTGAGACTGTTTTCAGCCTTAAAATAGTTTAAATTATGTTTTAATGGCAAATTAGATTTATTTTGTTTTGTTTATTTTTAAAGTTATTTTAGAAAAATGTTTGGAGTATGATTGTTTGTGACTCAGGCGCGGAATGCAGATTTTTTTATTTGAACATGACATGAATTGTTTAAATTCCTCCTTTAGCTCCTCTCCTTCATAAGGAAAAAACCTTCCAATATGCATGACATGATCACATGCAGACCTGTGTTACTCCGTCTCAAACTGCTTCAAATATTAGGTTTGTCGGACATTATGCAGTGCTGCGCAGTACCACAGGAGTTATTTGAATAGCTCTCGTGTTACTTAAGTGGATGGGTCTGCGCAACACGCTCATGAAGTCGAACACATAATAAATCACAAACTTAATATTACTCTATTGTGATGAGAGTGTGTGTGCTTCTCTTAACTCAAAACAGTCGCATCATAATAATGTAACCGTGCTTCGGTCCAGATCGTAAAGTGAGGACAGTAGGAGTGGGGACAGTAGCGCTTACGCACAGATGCCCTTCCCTAGGAGCGTAAATTATTTGGGTCTCATCGGGCTAGAATTGAAATGCAGGGTTTTGTCGTTATATTTCCAAACGCATCTCATTGAGGACAATATTTCATACACGACAATGTTCTGGTTACATTTGCAGTAACACCGGAACTGTTCGTTTACCTGGTTGACAGTGACTTTCTGGCTTTTTAAAACAACTTTTGGCATCTTTCAATATGCGGTGAGGTGCCCGCTAATAACAAATTTCTATGGAGTGTTTGTTAGCTAGGAAATTCATTTAAAATGTTGCATTTATAGCCTAATATTGCTTTTATCCAAAGTATGCATTGTTATTATTAGTGTCAGTATTTTGGGGGGAGTTTATATTATGTTTAATTGAAGACATTATTTTATTTGCATATTGTTAGAACTGTGCTTTTGTGGTTATGTTCAGCATTATTTTGCATAACTTTAACTACCTCTGTAAATGCATTTATGATGCTTTAGAGCCGCATTAACGGTCAGTGTAAATACAAACGTTCGTGGTTTTATGCTGCTTCATATTCTGTTTCTGTGCCGCCTTTGCTGTGTAAAGAGGCCATTAGAGTGTTTGTTGCAGCCGTCAGCCCATCGGGATACTGGGCAGGTGTTAGTGGGTGCAGATAGATTAGTGGTCGTTTTTCTTAAAGGGGATATGCGTCTTAAACCACCAGCATGGGTAACATGCACCCAGTGGGATTTGCGAGTGGTGTTGGATAGTCTCAGCTGAGTTCCCTACGAACCACTGGAGCAAGCGGATATTAGGAATCTTTCTATGAAGACTGCCTTTCTTTTGGCAATAACATCAACTAGAAGAGTTGGCGAGTTGCATGCGCTGTCAGTGAGCCCACAATGTCTCAGGTGGGGTCCAGATGGCAATCAGGTTAAACTCTGACCAAACCCAGCTTTCCTGCCCAAGGTGTTGTCATCGCAGTTCACAAATCAGCCTATTCAGTTAGCAGTATTTAGGCAGGAGAACAAGACATTTATGCCCTGTTTGTGCATTGAGGCAGTATGTGTCAAGGACTGCTTCATGGCGTATCACAGACCAGTTGTTTGTCTGTTTTGATCCCAGGCAGGAAGGGCACGCCCTTATCAAAGCAGAGGCTTGCGGGTAGTGGACACTATAATTGAGGCGTATCGTTCAGCAGGCTATACAATGCCTGCATCTGTTAGGTGTCATTCAACTCGGAGGTGGCCACGTCTTGGGATGCGTTGCATGGTGTACCCCTATCAGAAATATGTGCAGCAGCTACTTGGGCATCACCTTGCTCATTCACAAGGTTTTATAGACTTAAAGTCAGAGTAGATAATTTGGAAAATGCTAATGTTTGCCTGCTAGCAGTGCAATCATACAATCCCTCCCTCTCGCGAATCACCATCCAAAGCCATGCCTCCTCCAAAACACATGAGCGCACACACAGACCAGAAGCTGTTGGATCGGTTCCAGTGAAGTCATGTCACATTCACCAGTGAGAAAACATTACAGTACAAAGTAAATAACATTACTACAATAATGAACATCTCCAGGTACCTGCTCTCTGTCCGCCATTGTCCCGCTGCCTGCACATCGCACATGAGCGCGCTGATGACGTATGATGTGTCAGGGTGAACAGGGTGCGCAGTGGAATGCAAAATACGCTGACTGAAAATGTACAAATGACGTATCATTGCCCTTGGACCGAGGGCAGTAATTGGTCCAACGTTTTTTGACCCAACGCCTTTCACAGAAGATATATAATTATAAAAATACCAATGTTTTGCTTTACTTATTGATTGCTATCAGGATGTTAAGAGACTTCCAACCAGCACGACAAAAAAATGTTTCTGGACAGGATTGCCTACTCAGCCATTAATATGGTTTCTATTCCTTTTATTGGTTCTATGAATTGTGGAAGACTGCCAGAGTCTCTTGTCACTCGGATTGAGAATGACTTTTGTCACATGTGACTTAATTAATTCGGGATTCTCGATGTGATGCGCGAGACTCGATTCTTCCACCATGTACAGACCGTCTCTGGCAGTCTTCCACCATTCATAGTAGCATGGTTACGGAAGTAACCAGCGTTATTTGTACAGTATTTGTCCTAAACCAAGAACAAACAACGTGATTAATTCTGATGTTTAAGAGTAAAATGCAAATTACTGGCATAATCACCTTTTTTACTCGCACCTGGCTCTGCATTAAAGCAAAAATAAATTTGATTTAACTGGTTTGCTAATTTCATTCGGATGGACCGACATGATGCATTCAACATTTTCTACCAATTTTAAAAAATGAATTAATCAGCCTGTGTATTTAACAGGGCTCTAGACTAACTTTTTGCACTGGTGCGCCTAAGTTAGGTGCACCCAAGTTAGGTGCACCCAAGTTTTCGACCGCATCGCATTTAACACTGCAGTTTTACTAGTTCACTTTTTTAAAAATCGCTGTCCATATAGGCAAAATTGACTTTGATTGATTGCAAATGATTAACTAACAATCTGGTCAACATAAAGTTGATAGCACAATTCTACAAGAAAGGTAACTTACTGAAAAAGTGTTGGTGCTTAAAGTGCTTCAGTGAACTGAAATTTAAACTTAAAACATCTCAAGATAAATGGACCAGGGCTTGACATAACCTGGGAGGTTGATGGCTCCGTGTCAGAGCATTGCTTATGATTTTCGGACGGATCAGGCCTTAACTTAACATTATTCACGAAAAAGTTGTCAATCGTTCTTTTCATCTTCTCTCATCATCCGCGCTACATCCACTCTGTTTAACTGATGGGCCTATAGGCTCCTCACCTCTCTGTCTGACTGCAGCACGCGCATTTTCAAACGTACACACCAGAGGTTGCTCTAGACTTTTTTATTGTCCGTCATTTTGACTGACAGGCTCGTAAAAAATCCGTCATAATCTATTATTACCCGTCACTATGGTGCAAGGTGGCTTTAGGTGGTAATTAGTATGTTCGTGACGTCATCACGTTGTACTTGCGTCTCGGAACTTGTTGTATTTTAATACAACTGAATGTCCAATAAAGCCGTTGTTGTTTATATTCATCTATATATTTAATGTTTTAATGTTTATGTTCATATGTGATTCGATCTGGGAAAACCCAACACATGGTGCAAATTTATATATTACAGTTTTTGATATCATATTCAAGCCCTTTCCAAATCAGTTTTTATTTTGCTCATACCTTGTGTATGGAACGGAATTTGGAGGAAAACGGGTTTAAAGATAAGTGATGAAAATAAAAGCACAACAGTCCAGTATCACAAGTAAAAGTCACTTTACAGTGGTAAAATACTTACTCTAATAACAATTTAATAAAAAAACATTTCCTAGTGTTGAAGCCTATAAAAATACTGTACAGAACCGTTTAAATAAAACGAAAGTAAGGAAAATGGTGCGGGCACACTTAAAGAACGAGAGCTCTGCCATTATAACTACACAGGGAAACTCGCAAACATTATGGACAACAACTAATAAGCAGTGAAGCAAGTTTTACGTTGTTTATCATGTGCATAGTGTCTGGAGTTTTGATCATCCCTTGTATGTTTTGCGATCGGATAACTCCCGGTGCTGCAGACGGGGAGCTCTGTCATCTCACGAAAACATTGTATGAAAAAACTTTGCATGCCGTAGTTTACACAGGACTGGCGGGAAATGTGCATTGATACTCCTTCATTCTTCACGTTATGTGCTTTACTTTGATAGGTGTTCCAGCACGACACCCGACGCGTTTTCCCAGATCGCATCACATATGTCTAGTCAGTAACAATGACAGGTGAAAACATGCACGTCCCTTCGCGAGCATATCACGCTCTAATGAAGGGAAACGGGGAGTTACAAATTGCCCTCACTGTAATCCGTCAAAATGATGGACGGCCTTCAGGTTTTTCCATCACTGGTAAAAAAAATCTGTCAATGACAGAGAATTTTCGGTTAACGCGACCTCTGGTACACACACGTACAGGAAAAACTCTGATTGGTTTAGACCACGATATGGGCCTAATGTGTGTCTGTTGTTGAATCACAGGGAGACTTTCAGAGTCGCAGAGACTTTTTTTCTCCCTCGAACGGCTGGTCGCACCGGTGCGACCTCAGATTTTTTTTAGTCGCACCATTGAGAAAAAAGGTCGCACTCCTAGAGCCCTGTTTAATATCGTAATAATTGAGACTTCAATAAATTCAGTTCTTTATTTTCACAAAATAACATGCATATAAAGCATTCCATTAAAATTTAGTGATTAAGACATTTCGGTTAGAGTAAAAATGCTGTTAAAATCTTAATGATACACATCCCAACTGTGCTGCAGACTATTGAGAATTTTGAGCTGAAGCTTGAATTTACAAAATGAAATTGCAAATTAAATCACAATCACAATATCTGTCAAAAAACAAATCTGCATTATTCCATTTTCTACTAATATTTTATTCTAAATTTCCCATCAAAAAAAGAATTATAGCTGTCTATTTTCCAAAAATGGTTTGGACACAAAAATGTCACCATGAAAATGTATGGAACATTTTGGCGTAATTTTTGGAGTAAAATTCATCTGTACCTGGTTTTGGGATCAGCCTGCAGGAGCCCAAAATTCCGGCCCTTAGAATCCATGGTGATGGAGACAGCTCTGTGGACGTAATGAAGCTTCTCCAGACGAATCCGTTCATAAACAGCCCCGCTTTCTAAGTGACTAGACAACTCCAAACCATCTGAAACAACAGACTAGTCAAACAAACAAGCCAAACAGCATCCAAAAGCTATTATATTGTCATTTTCTGTACCTTTCTTATCCCCAGCTTTCTTGCATTGGCCCAGCCACTCTCCACTGAAGCCCTCTCCATCTTGAGTGACAAACATCATGCTGGTTTTACTCAGGGCGATGTCTGACATGAAGACTTGTCGCCCATACGCCCAGCGACACTGCTTTGCTGCCGTGCCCATAGAGCGCCAGCAAAACACCTATAAGACGAGGAAACAGAGAGAGAGGAAAGGCAAAAAATGAATACAACATTGCAACTACCTAGAACACTTAAACCATGAACACACAAAACAACAATCAGTTTTTTTCCACATTTCAAGCTGCACAATTAAAGGTAGCAGGGTTCATTCAGAACACCAACCAGATTTAAAGACGTTTTACACCAAGGACAATAGAGAATGTGAAGCTGATGTCATGCCCTATGATGGATGTTTCAGTGGCGCCGCCATCTTGGGAGGAACACACTCCACTGTTATTATTGTTTTGATATGTACCATTACTTGTTTTGTTTGATATATGGAGAAATCGAAAGAACCAGGGGATTTTCCTGAATGACTCTGCGTAATGCTATTGCAGTTTTTAACACAGCAAGACTGACCTACCATAGTTATATTTCCTAATCAAACAAGAAAAACAAAACACTGCATTGAACGCACAAGCAGCGATCTTTCCAAGATGGTGCACGGCGTGATGTAGCTTCACATTCTCTATAACTACAAAGTTAGAGAAACTGCTTTAAAGGGGTCATATGGCGGAAATACGTGTTTTTCTGTGTCTTTGGTGTGTTATAATTTACCCATGCATGTATTAGACACGTAAAATTGCTAAAATTGAAGTGTCGGAACAAAAGATGCATTCTATCTAAAAGCGAATGCGAACCCAGACCGGCCTGAAATGCCTCGTGTAACCACACCCCGACGAATGTACGTCACTTCGTAACATGATTTGACTTAAGACCGCCCAAATCTAAACGCAAGTGAGGTGGGCGTACTTGTAAATCTCATTGTATCGTCACCGTCGCAGAGACGCTGTGTGTTTCGTTGTGAAAAGAAAGACTCTTTGTTTGCCCTGCCAAAAGCTAAGCAACACTGTTACAGAAAAGTACAATCCGAATGTTCATGTTTGTGCAGCGCATTTCTCCGACGATTGCTTCACAAACGTGGGAGAGAGATTAAGACCGGCTATGTGCGAAAGCTTTGGTTAAAAAGTGGGGCCATTCCAACCATTACAACTTCGCTGGCGCTTCAGATTCACAGCCTGTAAGTATATTTTCATTGTAAAAGACTTTGTTACGGACTAACGCGAGTTGAGTTTGTCGTGTGTTTGTGATCTGCAAATGCAGATCACAAACAACGTGCAACGCGCAACGTGAAAAATGACGCGCAACGTGAAAAATGACAACATAAGTCCTAATAATCAGTAATTATGTTCCAACTAGAGGCAACAAATGTCGTGTTTATAATGGGGTTTATTGTCTTTGTTGAGTCGCGTCGAGACGTGGCGTAACACTGGTTGATCAAGAAGGGCCAAAGAGCTCATGTTATTAATTATGTTACCATTCCCTGCTGTAATGCGAGCTTGTTTCTATCTCACACAAACTCTGTATGATGTATAAGTTTGTTTGTTTATAGTCTTTATAACGTCGTATATAAAAGGTAAAACAGTTAGCTATAGTTTTTAACTATTTAACATAATATTTTTTTAATAAAACCTTACCTTTACATCGTGCTCAAGTCGCGCTGGCAAAGTCGATGTATCGGCTTGATCATCTTCATTTTCCATATCAGATTCAGGCTCGAATTGATATAAGGAAGTACCTTGACATTTGATGACATTTGATCACCTGTCAGGAGAATTGCGTGCGAACATGATGTTCCGAATATGGTAAGAGTATGGGATTCCTTTTGTGCCAATAAAAATGAACGCAAACTTTAAAAAAACTAACAAAATTATACAATGAGAAAGAAAAAAAACACTTTCATAATGAAAACAATAAACTCAATTGCAAGAATGTGACTTGATTTTCAAATAAACTGCTATTTTTCTTAACAATTTTCTAAGTTTCGTTTTTGCAAATAATAGTTTTGAATTCTCTGCTAGATTTTTCATTTGCGCTTTCCGAGTTTTCGTTTACGCTTCTCAATTTTTCGTTCGCCTTTCTGGCACAAATCTCACGTGTAGGCAGGACTTATGGCCGCTTTACGCTGATTGGCTAGTGAGTTTTTGATTGATAGCTCCCTGACAAGCAAGACGATACTGAAGACAGTACAGTGCAACGAATCTTAGAGAACGATCTGCATGCTGTTATCTTTATTGTTTGTACTTAAAACTACTTATTTAGTTAGTATATTAGTAATTGGTATTTGAAGTAGGTAAGTCATGCGTGGTGTGGATCCAAGCGTCCTCCTCATCCTCAGGTAAATGAATGTAATTCAGATAATAAAGAAAATCACTAAAGTTGTAGTCACCTAACCGTGGTCAATCCAAATCTCACTAACCAATGAGAGTAAAGTGGCCATAAATCCCGCCCACAAGTGAGATTTGTGCCAGAAAGGCGAACGAAAAATTGAGAAGCGTAAACGAAAACTCGGAAAGCGCAAATGAAAAATCTAGCAGCGAATTCAAAACTATTATTTGCAAAAACGAAACTTAGAAAATTGTGAAGAAAAATAGCAGTTTATTTGAAAATCATGTCACATTCTTGCAACTGAGTTTATTGTTTTCATTATCAAAGTGGTTTTTTTCTTTCTCATTGTATATTTTTGTTCATTTTTTAAAAGTTTGCGTTCATTTTTATTGGCACAAAAGGAATCCCATATCCCCCGTGAAACGCTTGCAGTATTCAACCAATCACTACGCACTGGTTAACTGGCCAATCATAGCACACCTTGATTTTCAGAGTGATGAGCTTTGTAAAAAATCAGTGCGTTTCAGAGAGGCGGGGCAAAGAGGAGATACAAACATGCACGGTATGTGGAAAATACAGCGTTTTTGAACCTTAAATCGTGTATACACATTGCATTCCATCTAAAACAAACCATAATATTCGTTTTAGCCATGTCATATGACCCCTTTAAATTTAAGTGGAGTTCACAAATATAATGATACAGAGGACACAATTCCTGTCACAGTTAGTAACAATCATCTTCAGATTAAGAAGCTTGTAATTAGGGCTGCACGATATTGAGAAAATATGCGATATGCGATTGTGTTGTTGAATATTGCGATAACAATATTTCTTGCGATATAACATTTCCTAGATGTGGCATGGGAGGCGTGGCCTAGCGAAGTCTGGAGAGAGAGAGACAGGAGACTGGCGGGAAGTAAGTAGGTCAAAGGCTGATCGTAAACACCTGTCTCTTGTTACAGTGATTGGCGAGAAGAATATAAAAGCCAGCACGAGGGGAGGATCCAGAGAGAGATGTTGGCTGAGTACTCGAGGTAACCGAGAGAGCAGACGCTGGAGAAGACGGAGAGAGAAACCTTACGTGCCAGGAGGCTCGATTTAAATATTATTTCCTTTTGCTTTGTGTTTTGTTATACTTTAAATAAAGAAAGACTCTTCTCAGCCACGTTGACCCAGTCTCCTTCCTTCCTTGCAGAGTGAACCGTACTACACTAGAGAAACGCTATTTATTTATTTATTTATATATATGTAATTATCACACTTAAATAAACAGGTAATATATATTCTTCTGATGTAACTGACAAAAGACATTAATGTTACATACAGATGGATAAATTAGGGCCATATAATTTTTAGATTACCTAAATTTGTTTTAATATATTTCTAAGTTCTGTGTTTTTCCTTTTTTACTATACAATAGTGGTATATTTGTCCACATAAATTACTGTAGGATACTATAGTATTTACTATAATAAACTGCAGTAAAATTCCTACTATATTGTTTTTGCACTTTACTATAGTATACAGTGTTTATCAATTTACTACAAGGGCACTTCAATTTTCAATAGTACACTACAGTATTTTTGGTCTGAGTGTTTAATTTAACAGGACTTTTATTTTGACGGGTCTTTGGGAAGACGCTTGTTTGCAGATAGCTTCACTCAAACACTAAAACGCTCGTAAAATAAACTGTCAGAGCAACTCTGGAGGTGAAGTTCATGTGTTCATATCCTCATACAGTGCAGGGCAGATAAATCCTCGGCTATCACTCGTGTTGTATGTAAACTGTGCACATAATTCACTCAGACACGCAGAACAGACAGATGACATTTAAATAACAGGATTCCGCGTCCGCATGGACTCAGTGCGGTGCACCATTGATTATTGTCACACACAAACAAGCACAACCACAACAAACACGCTCTGTCTAATACACATATTCTTATTATTCTACATATATGTCGCACTGTTCTTTTTTTCAAGTTATTTGTCCGGTCGGGCAAGTAAAATTCTCTCTCACTTGCCCATACAAAACATTTACTTGTCCCGGACAAGCGTTAATGTCGAGCCCTGCAAATTATTGCCATATTTCAGATGTAACGTACTGTTCATTTTAGGCACAAGTTTGTCGCTGTCATTTTCCTCGCTCGTCTCTATTGCTGCCATATTTATTTTCCGCTCTCTGCTTTGAGCCGCTAGGTTCACCTTTGGGCCTGCGATCTAGCCAATAGTATAATAGCACCTACTAGGCGGGTATAAAGATAGTAATGCCCCTTCTGATTGGTCCAATTTGGACAATCTAAGCATGCAACACACAAATGATTGACTCATGAAACAAATTTAATTTACCGCAACTCTCTGCGATATTGATATCGCATATACTATTATCGAGATAACGATCATTTTTCGAAATCGTGCAGCCCTACTTGTAATACAGGTATAGTTTTCTCCTAACACAAGAATTCACAGTGTTTTGAACACTGATGTTAAACAGTAAAAATGATAAATCATTAAACATGCCCAATTCAAACCTTGGAGCTTTAGCTAACAGGTCTGCTACAGCTGATAGTTTTTATCAGGAGACTACTGACCCAATAAACTCAACATCTTGGCCATACAGACGTTAAAAGAAGATAACCTGATGTCACAAAATAAAAGCCATAGCTGCAAATGAGACACGTTTTGAACAGCAAATATCTAAAACAGTTTAATTTCTCTAGAATTATAGTCATTTGTTACTGGTGTTAAAGTGATAGTTCACCCAAAAATAAAAATTCTGTCATCATTCACCCTCTTGTCATTTCAAACCTGTATGACTTTCTTTCTTCCACAGAACACAAAAGAAGAGATTTTGAAGAAAGTTGGTAACCTTAAGGACTGGGCACCCACAAAACCAATGCAAGTGAATTGGGGCCAGTTAACAACATTCTTCAAAAAAAATTCTTTTGTGTTTTGCGGAAGAAAGTCGTACAGGTTTGAAATGACAAGGGAGTGAGTAATTAGTGACAGACTTTTGGGGGGTAAACTATCACTTTAACACCAGTAACAAATGACTACAATGCTAGAGAAATTAAACGGTTTTAGACTTGTCTGACATGTCTTTGATATTTCTGTCCATGCTGAAAAATAAAAAACTGGATGAGTAACAACTTTTTATTACTGAACTCGTACAAAACAGAAGTGTTACTTATTGGACCGAAAACTGCTATAAGTAACAACCAAGAATACTGTTTAACTATTGACGGATGTTCCATAAAACCCTCGTCGTCAGCAAAGAATCTTGGCGTTCTATTCGATAGTAATCTGTCATTTGAGAGCCACGTCGCCAACACCTGTAAAATTGCGTTTTTCCATTTTAAGAATATATCTAAACTACGTCATATGCTGTCAATGTCAGATGCAGAGAAGTTAATTCATGCATTCATGACATCAAGACTAGATTACTGTAATGCACTGTTAGGTGGTTGCCCTGCAGGCTTATTACAAAAACTCCAATTGGTCCAAAACGCGGCAGCTCGAGTTCTTACACGTACAAAAAAGTATGAACATATTAGCCCGGTTCTGTCAACCTTGCACTGGTTACCTATAAAGCATCGCGTTAACTTTAAAATCTTGCTTATTACCTATAAAGCCTTACATGGTTTAGCTCCTCAGTACTTGAATGAACTCCTTTTGTATTACAGTCCTTCACGTGCATTACGCTCTCAGGCGTCCTGTCAGTTGGTAATACCTAGAATTTCAAAATCAAGTGCAGGTGGTAGATCCTTTTCCTATCTAGCGCCTAAACTTTGGAATAGTCTTCCCTGCACTGTCCGGGAGGCAGACACACTCTGTCAGTTTAAATCTAGACTAAAGACGCATCTTTTTAATCTTGCATACACTACTCTTCCATAATATAAATCTTCTGAGGGTTTAGGCTGCATTAGTTAGATCAACCGGAACCAAAAACACAACTGATGTACTTGTTGCATCAAAGAGTACAGAACAGTACTCTACTCTCAGCCAGTCTTGTCTCATTGTTCCAAGGTTACCACAGCGAGCAGGATGCAGTTCATGGCCTGACCTGATGGTAGAGCGGAGAATGGGAAGCGGCGACCTGACAAGAGCTGAGATGATAGAGCTGGAAAAGAAGGACGCGGTCACCTGACACGTCTCTCACCACAAAATTTCAAATGCTATTAGATTATTAATGATAATCTTAAACTATAATTTACCTTATTAGTAAGTTTATTTATTTTATTTAGCCTTGTTGTGCAAGCTCTCTGGAGCTTGTGCAGAGGCAGCAGCTTTTGCCAGAGGGGAACTGGAATCCCCTGGTTGGGCCTGGGTTCTCCTGAGGTTTTTTTTCTCGATTAGAGTTTTGGGTTCCTCGCCACCGTTTGCATACTGTTTTTGCATCTGCCTGGCCGGGGGGGCTGCTTTAGAATTTTAAAGTTTTACTTAATTAATATTGCATATAGGAATTTATAGTCTGTTACACCGTGTGTGTGTCTCGTCTCTGTGGTTTGTTGTGTGTGTGTGTGTGTGTGTGTGGTGTGGTGTGTTGGCATATGTGGTTTATGAGACCAATTTTCAGGTTTACATACCAGCATTGAGACCATTCGGTTTAAGAGGCCAGTTTTGATGGCCTCATAATTCTAAACTTTTAAATTGTTTTAAAAAATGCTTCAAATGATATTTATTGAATATAAATACATGAATGATGGTTGCATAAATAGCTTTAATAGTTTATATTGTTATTTGACTATGATAACATTCACCTTGCTTTTTATGACCTTTCCATATATGGGCCTTTAAACCATGATTTGTGTGTGAGAAATTTGAACAGCGCCTCTGTAGGCGGGAAGTGGTACTGCAATGCATACACACTCGCGCCATATTACACACAATTCCCCGCCATCTCATGCAATTGCGGGAAAACGTCACTAGCATTGAAGATCATGGAGCGTGTTGGCGCGTTTGGGAGCAGTTAGTGCGGAGCTGCAATAAAAAAGTAAGTCCTTCGTATTTTATATTGTACATTTATTAAATTCAAGACGGGGCCATGTTTTAGTTAAATTGTGCCCACTATTTAACATAATTAAAACAAGACGTTAGTACAAGGTGTGCTCGATTTAACTAGACGAAGGAGAGAATTAGTCGGAATTACTATGACGTGGGCACAAATTAACCAGCATGTTAATTAATAAGCACGATTGAACTAAACGTGTGAATTATTCAGTCGTGTGAATGAGTTGTTATATTTTACCAAGAGCCACGTGTCTGATAACCCTGTGTTCATTTAAACTGTAAATGTGGATGAATGTTCTCTCGTGTGTCGAAGCAAAATGCTAACTTCTGAGTAAGGTTAACTTGCTGCTTGAATACAAACCTTATCGTTTGCTTTTCGTTAAAACGTGTCTTGAACTGAAGCGGAGTTCATAAATCACGCATTTGCCGATTTGAATTACTATAGTTATAATATATATGTCTTAAAGATAAATATTGTTAAATTTCTGTTTTGTCCACTGCTAAACAAATGAGGTGTCATTATACACTACTTGTCTATATCAATATTGTACTGTATATGCTTTATAATTATATAATCTGTGAAGTTTGACCTGATATAATATTTTAATAGTGAATGTGGTGAGGTGTCGAATGAGAGGATTCAGTTATCTTAAAGATACTGAGCATCATGTGAGGCTGGGTATAGATAAAGAACAACTCACATGGAGATACATCAGTCACACCAAAGGTAATATCTGTTTTATCTCATTGCAGGTTAACCTCAGTTAATGTTCCATTATACACGCAGCGTTTAAAAAAAGTTAAAATGCAAAACAACTGGGTTTTATTGATTATGTAAAATATGAATGCATGCATGGTTATTACATGACATCATAAATGTCATATAATATTTTTGTTTTTTTCTTAGTTTTTTTCATCCTCATTGGAAAGTGCACTGTTGAATGTATATCTTCATGTGATTTAAATTAAACAAATAGAATGCTAACATTTATGAATTTCTAATTCGTGAACATTAAAAAGTAAAACTATCAAATAATAAATTATTATTAGATAATTCTTTTTGGGGCGGTCTCCCAGACAGGGATGAGATTAAGCCAGTACCATGCCTTAGTTAAATTAGGACATATTTTACAAAAAACATTACTTGTGTGCATTGGCACTAATGTATTTTAAGATGTGTCTGTTTTTAGTTTAGACAACTAACATTTATTTTAGTCTAGGACTAGTTAAAGTAACATTGCAAAGAATGAAAGTCGTCCACAACCATAAAACTCCATAATTTTCAGAACACAAATGAAAAGTTTTGATGGGATTAGATAGCTTCTGACTCCCCATAGACAGCAACACAACTAGGGATGGGTATCATTAAGATTAACGGTATTACTACCTTATCCATATTGCTTCGGTCCGTACTTATTCTTATCGATTCTTTTATATATTTTATATATATAAGGAAACAAAAATAAAGAAATCATGAATGCAATAACACTTGCGCTTATTGCTTTATTTTCTGAAATATAAAACAAAATGTATCATAGTTTGGAAACAGCGTTGCTAAAAAGTGGTTGGTTCAAATAAGCTCCACTTACCCAAAAACTTTGTATGTATGAAAGAGAAGAGATTTATTTTAGGTAAATGAAGAACAATTACCTAAGTCTCAATTTAAAGCTACAGGCCAGAAAATTTCTCCAGCAGGCAGAACCATAAAGCGGTCCTATCAGTACTCCCGTCTTTCATATTTAGCACTGGCCCGTTTAATACGCTTTAGGTACCCATCCCTAAAAACATAAAACATTCAAAGGCAGAAAGTATAAAACATCAATGAAAAATACCAAGTGACTCCAGTGTTCAACCCATTAATAAAGCATAATATACTTTTTGGCGCATTAAAATAAAAATAACAACTTTATTAAACAATTTCCTCCCTGTCAGGTCACTCCAAGAGTCTCCTCTCTATGACTGACTCGAAGAGAAAGAAATTGATGAATAAATCATCAAATCATAATAATTAGCCATTGAACACACACGTATGCCCTCATTTACAGACCAAAATTGCAAATTAAAGGGTACAATGGCAGAATACTGATTTTTTCTGTGTCTTTGGTGTGTTATAAGTTGCCCATGCATGTATTAGACACGTAAAATTGCAAAATTAAAGTGTCGGAACAAAAGATGCATTCTATCTAAAAGCGAATGCAACCCAGACCTGCCTGAAACGCCTCGTGTAACCACACCCCGCGAATGTACGTCACTTCGTAACATGATTTGACTAAGACCGCCCAAATCTAAACGCAAGTAGGTGGGCGTACTTGTAAATCTCATTGTATCGTCACGCAGCATTGCGGAGACGCTTGTGTTTCTTCGAAAGAAGACTCTTTGTTTCCATGCCAAAGATGAGTACAACTAAAACCACGAATGGTTACATTTATACAACATTAACACTGCTCGCTTTTCAGAGCATGAGCTTGTAAAAATCTGCGCACATTCAAGAGGCGGGCAAAGGAGATACAAACATGCACGGTAGTGGTAAATACACGTTTTTAACTTAAATCGTGTATACACATTCATACATCTAAAACAAACCAAATTTGTTTTAGCCAGGTCATATGACCCTCTTTAAAATAAACAGAACAATAAAACATGCCACAAACGTGAAACAAAGATGCGTATTACACATTGGTGTCACAAACTCCCAGTTTATTCAGTCTATTGTTGACGGTGAACAAATTGTTTCTATCAAATGTTTTTCATTCAAGACCAACTATTACTTAATGGGTTCTATCTATATATTCATTTAGAGTCTGTATTTATAGTCTTGTCCTAAATTGTATGAAAAAAAAACATTTACTTTTTTAAAGAGTACATTCCTCAATATTTTTAAGGGCTTATTTTGGTTTATGGAGTGTCCGACAACAAGTTTATGTACATACATGATGTAAAAATACTATTATTTCGTAATAATAAGCAGTTTTTATTACCTTACTTCTTGACTGACTCTCAAATGATTCGTTCCGCGATTCATCTGTGTAATCTCCGCCTTTCCCCAGCGTAGTCTGATCTGATTGGTCAGATAGTGTAGTCTGCTGTGATTGGCAGATGGTCTAGTCTGCTGTGATTGGTCAAATGGTCTAGTCTGCTGTGATTGGTCAAACGCGTTCAGCATGTGTCGCAAATGGACCGCCTATCATTACTGCTGTATTACGGTTTGCAGGTGGTTGGATATTAACAGTGTATAGAGAGAGATGGCGTCGATTTTACCTTACCAGTTCGAGCCCGAGTCTGACGAATCATTCTTTAATCCTTATACAGATGCCAGTAAGAAAAAGGACTGTTTTAGACACTTCTCTTGTAACAGTTAGTTATCACGGCATACAGTGTACGGTGTTCGTATCTTCAGATGTTATTATAACTATAGTACACCACGCAGTTCTTGAAATAAAGACTTTGCGAGTTAATATGGTTGAACACTTACATTAGCGCAACGAGTTTATAGCTAACGTTAGGTAAACAAACAGTAACAACCCCAAAAATAACGGTAACGTTAGCTAAACACAGACATGAGATAACGTCACACAAATTTAATTTTAAGTAAAGACAAAAATAAAGAGTCACACTTACAGGTTGTGATTCGGTGGGCTTACAGGTCCAAATAAAGTTGGTATTGCAACATCTTTTAAGGAAAGACGTTTAATGTATCCTGCAGTAAAGGCGCCAAGATTGATGAAGCAATCTTCGGTAAAATGACGCGCGCAAAGTAAAACGTTCGGTTTATACTCCTTTGGTGTCGTTTGAAAAATAAATAGTAACCATTTTTTCCTCAGAAGTTCTTCCTTTGGTAGTGAAAATAAGACTGACTTAGTTTCACTACATAGAACACACTTCTCAGACATGATGCACACGTCACGAACGAGCTAGTACAGTGTTTGGGGAGGAGAGAGTTAAGTTTTCGCAGTCAGTAGGCGGGGATTTTTCTAGTGACTAGGTACATTGTGGTTAAAGATTTGGACAGGTCATGGCTTGTTCGCGTGATTCAGAGTCGATTACCTTTTTTATAAGCTAATAACTTTGTTATTCGTTCACCTTCGGATTTACAACTTGGCAGATTGCTTACATTCAAACACGGCAAAATTAAACACTTCATGAAATGTATTTTTTATGATCTCGAGGAATGTACTCTTTAAGAACACATGTATTGTATCATATACTGTTGTGTACCAACATTAACACAACATTTCCCCAAAACCATGTTTAATCGGAGATACAAGGTTTATAACTTGGGAGCAGGGAGATACGAGATTACGCTGTCATTGATAAGAATGGTATGGACACAGACATCGCTGCTGCCAGCAGTGTTCATCAAAGTCTGCGGTCGCGTTGAGCCTTTTGACAAGAGACGAGGCTTTAAGAGCTAATGAAAGCTAATGATTGTGGTTACATACATCTTCCTAAACTCTATTTTAAACGTTAGAGCTATGAGTGATGCAATACCAAACTAAAACGTTAAACAGGCTGTCTAATATAGGCGGAAATTAATCTGCACGCAAATAAAGTCGGCGGTCGCGTTGAGCCTCTTGACAAGAGAAAAGGCTTCAATAGTTAACCAAAGCTAACGACTGTGGTTACATACATCTTCCTAAACTCTATTTTAAAGGTTTAAGAACTATAAGTGATGTAATACAAAAAACGATGAGCTGACTATAGGCTGTCTAATAGGCGGAAATTAGCCGAATCTGCTCGCAAACTTACCTTCGTGGCTCACGGGCTTCCTTCTGCACCGAAGCATTACAGCTATCGATTTTTAACAAAACAGGCCTACTCAAATGTATCTAACCTAACTATTTTCACTCGTTATTGTCTAAAAAACTTTCAGTCAGGAGACGTAATGCCGAGAGGCTCCAGTGGAGTGAAGAAGAGGTGGAGTTACGAGACTTCTCAGACAGTTGAAGTGTCCAATGGAGTTAAGAGATTTGCTCTCAAGCTATTTTCAACACTTTAGATTGGTTAATAATTTGTAAAAAATAACAGACCCACATGGGGACTGACCAATAGCATCGATTTGTGAAAAAATATGAAATTGACCAAATTTGGACATAGGAGGTTTCCGCCCGACAGCGACGATGTGGAGGAAGGCTGTTCCAGAGACATGGTGTAGCCACCGCAAAAGCACGGCCTCCCTTAGATTTTAACCGAGACGTTGGAACTTTTAACAAGAGACTTTGAGAAGATCTAGGGGTCTCGCAGCACAATGATACTGTAGAAGATTTGAGATCTTATAAAGTTATTATTTTTGTTTTATTGTGCACAGAAAGTATTCTTGACGCTAAACAAAATTAAGGTTGAACCACTGGAGTCACATGGATTATTTTACTGATGTCTTTACTAACTTTCTGTGCTTTGATTGTACACTGCGTTGCTGTCTGTGGTGGAGTCAGAAAGCTCTTGGACCTCACCAAAACTAAATCTTCATTTGTGTTCTGAAGAACGATTGGAGGGTGAGTAATTCATGGCAGACTTGTCCGTTTTGGGCGGAGTAACCCTTTAAGCCCTGTACGGAAACCCCCCATCATCCCATGTGTTTAATTTTAAAAACATTGTATGTATAATAATATGAGACAATTGTAATTTCAGAGTTTGTTACACTGTTTGTTTACAATACTTTTTTTTATTTGTCTAAACAGGGCGAGGTGTGTTTGCAAAAGGCCCTTTTTTTAAAGGGTCATTTATTGTAGAATATAGAGGAATCTTAAGCAAAAATGTTGAACCATCCAATGAATACACCTACATTTTTATGCACAAAGGAAATGAATACTGGTGAGTAGCTTGTTTTATTAAAGGAGTGGGTCACCCAGAATGAAAAGGTCATTTTTTACTCATCCTTGTGTTGTTCAATTCCAATTATTTACCTTAAGAACCCTAAAATATAAGGGATGAATAATTTTGTTATCATTTCATGAAACTTTTATGTCCTACTGAAGCGTAGTCAGTTCCAATCCATTGACATTGTAAGAATGAAACGGAAACTGTTTTTAAAAATCTCAGAAAAACGACATGAGGCTGAGTAAATATTGACTGCATTTTCATTTTGGACTATGCCAACTGTCCCATCTTAAAATGCATTTTGACCCTAATAACAAAATAGAGCTGTGAGGCAGGTTTAAATTCTTACCAATTATGTTTAATCTTTTGAATTGTAATATTAGTTTATTTTTGTAACAGTTGGTTTTTATGACCTCTGTAGCATTGATGCTTCAAGGGAGGATGGATCACTTGGGAGACTAATTAACGATGACCCGAAACCCAATGCAAAGATGAAAAAAATAGATGTGGATGGCATACCTCGTCTTTGTTTATTCGCCATTATGGACATTAATGAAAATCATGAGATCACATATGACTACTGTATGGAGGAGATGACTTGCCATGGCGTTCTTGTCATAAACAGAATATATTGAAGGTAGAGTAGATGGATTTTAATTGAAAAATAAGCATATTTTTAACAGTATGTAGTTTTGCAGTATAATCTTTGACACCTTTTGACAGAAATGTTAAACTGCTGCTGATAAAATAAATAACATCTTATGAAAAATGTAATCAACAATAACAGTTTTGACTTTGTTTCTGTTTTTCAGTCTCGTCATCAGCTCTTATCTTTGACTACTGAGCAAAATCAGCTTGAGTCTACTCGTGCACTTCCTAAAGAGGTTTGTCAGTTCATTTGTCTTCTGAATCTTGATCTGAAGTGAAATTCTCATCGTTACGGTATGTGATTGAGTATCATTATAATTTAAAGGGGTCATATGGCGGAAATACGTGTTTTTCTGTGTCTTTGGTGTGTTATAAGTTGCCCATGCATGTATTAGACACGTAAAATTGCTAAAATTAAAGTGTCCGGAACAAAAGATGCATTCCATCTAAAAGCGAATGCAACCCAGACCTGCCTGAAACCCTCTGTAACCACACCCCGACGAATGTACGTCACTTCGTAACATGATTTGACTTAAGACCGCCAAATCTAAACGCAAGTGAGGTGGGCGTACTTGTAAATCTCATTGTATCCTCACCCCGCAGCCATGTCGTGGAGACCTGTGTGTTTCGTTGCGAAAAGAAAGACTCTTTGTTTGCCTATGCCAAAAGATGAGACAACTAAAAACGAATGGTTACATTTTATTTACAACACTGTTCCATTCCGAATGTTCAAGTTTGTGCAGCGCATTTCACAGATGATTGCTTCATGAACCTGGGAGAGATCAAGGCCGGCGTGCACGAAAGCTTTGGTTAAAAAGTGGGGCCATTCCAACCATTAAAACTTCGCTGGGGCTTCAGATTCGCAACCTGTAAGTATAATTCTGTCACTGCTGCTGTAGAAGAACCCAAATGCAGGCAGGCAGTAAGGGGTTAACAGACAAACTTTATTTTTTAAATAAACAAAAGACAAAACAAAAAACCACAATGGGGTGTAAACAAGAACAGGATAATAATAAGTAAAAGGGACGTAAACTAACTAAACACAAACTAAACAACACTGACATAGACTAAACTAAACACTTACTGAAACAGGACGACATAGACTCTGGCAACACAGGGACCATCACTAGGACACAGCACATACACACGCAATGACCGACACAGGACAATGAAACATGAGGGTATTATATAGGGA